>NW_026611111.1:0-213397 GCF_029633865.1 Lampris incognitus
AAATGCATTAAAAGGAGGGATTTCATCAGAAACACTATAAATACATATTGTACTTGTCTGAAAACGCACAGAACCTTGAAATAGAAGGTTTCTCACCAAAAAACACATTGGTGAAACCCCTATCTTAAGGCTCTGAGTGTTTGCACACATGTACAACAGGCATGGTTAAACTATAACGTTTTTAGTGAAATCATGTTTCTCTCGAGGAGAAAACGCGTTTAAAGCCATAAAAAGATCTCACTGTGTTTTGGCATTGACCAAGCTACCAACAAACCTATAAAATGATCAGAACTGGAGAAATTACACATTGACATTGGGTGAAATCATGTAACTCTTAAGGACGTGTTGCAGACTTGTTGAATAGATTCATTTTTCTTGTTTTGTTTGTTTTTGATGAAATTGTGCTTTTCTCGTCGAGAAAAGGCGTTTAACGCGATAAAAAGGTTTAGTGCGTTATGAATACGGGCTGGCTTACCAAAAGTACAAATGTGATCCAAATAAGGCCGGGAGTCGTTTTTATTGCTTAAAACACGATTTCTCGACCAGAATATGCTTTTTCAAAAAAGCCATGTTCCCATGGCGAGAGACTCGTTTTCTGTGAGAAAATGCATTAAAAGGAGGGATTTCATGAGAAACACTATAAATACATATTGTACTTGTCTGAAAACGCACAGAACCTTGAAATAGAAGGTTTCTCACCAAAAAACACATTGGTGAAACCCCTATCTTAAGGCTCTGAGTGTTTGCATACATGTACAAACAGGCATGTTTAAACTATAACGTTTTTAGTGAAATCATGTTTCTCTCGAGGAGAAAACGCGTTTAAAGCCATAAAAAGATCTCACTGTGTTTTGGCATTGACCAAGCTACCAACAACCTAAAAAATGATCAGAACTGGAGAAATTACATATTGACATTGGGTGAAATCATGTAACTCTTAAGGACGTGTTGCAGACTTGTTGAATAGATTCATTTTTCTTGTTTTGTTTGTTTTTGATGAAATTGCTTTTCTCGTCGACAAAAGAAGTTTAACGCGATAAAAAGGTTTAGTGCGTTATGAATACGGGCTAGCTTACCAAAAGTACAAATGTGAATTAAATAAGGCCGGGAGTCGTTTTTATTGCTTAAAACACGATTTCTCGACCAGAATATGCTTTTTCAAAAAAGCCATGTTCCCATGGCGAGAGACTCGTTTTCTGTGAGAAAATGCATTAAAAGGAGGGATTTCATGAGAAACACTATAAATACATATTGTACTTGTCTGAAAACGCACAGAACCTTGAAATAGAAGGTTTCTCACCAAAAAACACATTGGTGAAACCCCTATCTTAAGGCTCTGAGTGTTTGCATACATGTACAAACAGGCATGTTTAAACTATAACGTTTTTAGTGAAATCATGTTTCTCTCGAGGAGAAAACGCGTTTAAAGCCATAAAAAGATCTCACTGTGTTTTGGCATTGACCAAGCTACCAACAACCTAAAAATGATCAGAACTGGAGAAATTACATATTGACATTGGGTGAAATCATGTAACTCTTAAGGACGTGTTGCAGACTTGTTGAATAGATTCATTTTTCTTGTTTTGTTTGTTTTTGATGAAATTGCTTTTCTCGTCGACAAAAGAAGTTTAACGCGATAAAAAGGTTTAGTGCGTTATGAATACGGGCTAGCTTACCAAAAGTACAAATGTGAATTAAATAAGGCCGGGAGTCGTTTTTATTGCTTAAAACACGATTTCTCGACCAGAATATGCTTTTTCAAAAAAGCCATGTTCCCATGGCGAGAGACTCGTTTTCTGTGAGAAAATGCATTAAAAGGAGGGATTTCATGAGAAACACTATAAATACATATTGTACTTGTCTGAAAACGCACAGAACCTTGAAATAGAAGGTTTCTCACCAAAAAACACATTGGTGAAACCCCTATCTTAAGTCTCTGAGTGTTTGCATACATGTACAAACAGGCATGTTTAAACTATAACGTTTTTAGTGAAATCATGTTTCTCTCGAGGAGAAAACGCGTTTAAAGCCATAAAAAGATCTCACTGTGTTTTGGCATTGACCAAGCTACCAACAACCTAAAAAATGATCAGAACTGGAGAAATTACATATTGACATTGGGTGAAATCACGTAACTCTTAAGGACGTGTTGCAGACTTGTTGAATAGATTCATTTTTCTTGTTTTGTTTGTTTTTGATGAAATTGCTTTTCTCGTCGAGAAAAGGCGTTTAACGCGATAAAAAAGGTTTAGTGCGTTATGAATACGGGCTAGCTTACCAAAAGTACAAATGTGAACTAAATAAGGCCGGGAGTCGTTTTTATTGATTAAAACACGATTTCTCGACCAGAATATGCTTTTTCAAAAAAGCCATGTTCCCATGGCGAGAGACTCGTTTTCTGTGAGAAAATGCATTAAAAGGAGGGATTTCATGAGAAACACTATAAATACATATTGTACTTGTCTGAAAACGCACAGAACCTTGAAATAGAGGGTTTCTCACCAAAAAACACATTGGTGAAACCCCTATCTTAAGGCTCTGAGTGTTTGCACACATGTACAAACAGGCATGTTTAAACTATAACGTTTTTAGTGAAATCATGTTTCTCTCGAGGAGAAAACGCGTTTAAAGCCATAAAAAGATCTCACTGTGTTTTGGCATTGACCAAGCTACCAACAACCTAAAAAATGATCAGAACTGGAGAAATTACATATTGACATTGGGTGAAATCATGTAACTCTTAAGGACGTGTTGCAGACTTGTTGAATAGATTCATTTTTCTTGTTTTGTTTGTTTTTGATGAAATTGCTTTTCTCGTCGACAAAAGAAGTTTAACGCGATAAAAAGGTTTAGTGCGTTATGAATACGGGCTAGCTTACCAACAGTACAAATGTGAACTAAATAAGGCCGGGAGTCGTTTTTATTGCTTAAAACACGATTTCTCGACCAGAATATGCTTTTTCAAAAAAGCCATGTTCCCATGGCGAGAGACTCGTTTTCTGTGAGAAAATGCATTAAAAGGAGGGATTTCATCAGAAACACTATAAATACATATTGTACTTGTCTGAAAACGCACAGAACCTTGAAATAGAAGGTTTTTCACCAAAAAACACATTGGTGAAACCCCTATCTTAAGGCTCTGAGTGTTTGCACACATGTACAAACAGGCATGTTTAAACTATAACGTTTTTAGTGAAATCATGTTTCTCTCGAGGAGAAAACGCGTTTAAAGCCATAAAAAGATCTCACTGTGTTTTGGCATTGACCAAGCTACCAACAACCTAAAAATGATCAGAACTGGAGAAATTACATATTGACATTGGGTGAAATCATGTAACTCTTAAGGACGTGTTGCAGACTTGTTGAATAGATTCATTTTTCTTGTTTTGTTTGTTTTTGATGAAATTGCTTTTCTCGTCGACAAAAGAAGTTTAACGCGATAAAAAGGTTTAGTGCGTTATGAATACGGGCTAGCTTACCAAAAGTACAAATGTGAATTAAATAAGGCCGGGAGTCGTTTTTATTGCTTAAAACACGATTTCTCGACCAGAATATGCTTTTTCAAAAAAGCCATGTTCCCATGGCGAGAGACTCGTTTTCTGTGAGAAAATGCATTAAAAGGAGGGATTTCATGAGAAACACTATAAATACATATTGTACTTGTCTGAAAACGCACAGAACCTTGAAATAGAAGGTTTCTCACCAAAAAACACATTGGTGAAACCCCTATCTTAAGTCTCTGAGTGTTTGCATACATGTACAAACAGGCATGTTTAAACTATAACGTTTTTAGTGAAATCATGTTTCTCTCGAGGAGAAAACGCGTTTAAAGCCATAAAAAGATCTCACTGTGTTTTGGCATTGACCAAGCTACCAACAACCTAAAAAATGATCAGAACTGGAGAAATTACATATTGACATTGGGTGAAATCACGTAACTCTTAAGGACGTGTTGCAGACTTGTTGAATAGATTCATTTTTCTTGTTTTGTTTGTTTTTGATGAAATTGCTTTTCTCGTCGAGAAAAGGCGTTTAACGCGATAAAAAAGGTTTAGTGCGTTATGAATACGGGCTAGCTTACCAAAAGTACAAATGTGAACTAAATAAGGCCGGGAGTCGTTTTTATTGCTTAAAACACGATTTCTCGACCAGAATATGCTTTTTCAAAAAAGCCATGTTCCCATGGCGAGAGACTCGTTTTCTGTGAGAAAATGCATTAAAAGGAGGGATTTCATGAGAAACACTATAAATACATATTGTACTTGTCTGAAAACGCACAGAACCTTGAAATAGAGGGTTTCTCACCAAAAAACACATTGGTGAAACCCCTATCTTAAGGCTCTGAGTGTTTGCACACATGTACAAACAGGCATGTTTAAACTATAACGTTTTTAGTGAAATCATGTTTCTCTCGAGGAGAAAACGCGTTTAAAGCCATAAAAAGATCTCACTGTGTTTTGGCATTGACCAAGCTACCAACAACCTAAAAAATGATCAGAACTGGAGAAATTACATATTGACATTGGGTGAAATCATGTAACTCTTAAGGACGTGTTGCAGACTTGTTGAATAGATTCATTTTTCTTGTTTTGTTTGTTTTTGATGAAATTGCTTTTCTCGTCGACAAAAGAAGTTTAACGCGATAAAAAGGTTTAGTGCGTTATGAATACGGGCTAGCTTACCAACAGTACAAATGTGAACTAAATAAGGCCGGGAGTCGTTTTTATTGCTTAAAACACGATTTCTCGACCAGAATATGCTTTTTCAAAAAAGCCATGTTCCCATGGCGAGAGACTCGTTTTCTGTGAGAAAATGCATTAAAAGGAGGGATTTCATCAGAAACACTATAAATACATATTGTACTTGTCTGAAAACGCACAGAACCTTGAAATAGAAGGTTTTTCACCAAAAAACACATTGGTGAAACCCCTATCTTAAGGCTCTGAGTGTTTGCACACATGTACAAACAGGCATGTTTAAACTATAACGTTTTTAGTGAAATCATGTTTCTCTCGAGGAGAAAACGCGTTTAAAGCCATAAAAAGATCTCACTGTGTTTTGGCATTGACCAAGCTACCAACAACCTAAAAAATGATCAGAACTGGAGAAATTACATATTGACATTGGGTGAAATCATGTAACTCTTAAGGACGTGTTGCAGACTTGTTGAATAGATTCATTTTTCTTGTTTTGTTTGTTTTTGATGAAATTGCTTTTCTCGTCGACAAAAGAAGTTTAACGCGATAAAAAGGTTTAGTGCGTTATGAATACGGGCTAGCTTACCAAAAGTACAAATGTGAACTAAATAAGGCCGGGAGTCGTTTTTATTGCTTAAAACACGATTTCTCGACCAGAATATGCTTTTTCAAAAAAGCCATGTTCCCATGGCGAGAGACTCGTTTTCTGTGAGAAAATGCATTAAAAGGAGGGATTTCATCAGAAACACTATAAATACATATTGTACTTGTCTGACAACGCACAGAACCTTGAAATAGAAGGTTTCTCACCAAAAAACACATTGGTGAAACCCCTATCTTAAGGCTCTGAGTGTTTGCACACATGTACAAACAGGCATGTTTAAACTATAACGTTTTTAGTGAAATCATGTTTCTCTCGAGGAGAAAACGCGTTTAAAGCCATAAAAAGATCTCACTGTGTTTTGGCATTGACCAAGCTACCAACAACCTAAAAAATGATCAGAACTGGAGAAATTACATATTGACATTGGGTGAAATCATGTAACTCTTAAGGACGTGTTGCAGACTTGTTGAATAGATTCATTTTTCTTGTTTTGTTTGTTTTTGATGAAATTGCTTTTCTCGTCGACAAAAGAAGTTTAACGCGATAAAAAGGTTTAGTGCGTTATGAATACGGGCTAGCTTACCAACAGTACAAATGTGAACTAAATAAGGCCGGGAGTCGTTTTTATTGCTTAAAACACGATTTCTCGACCAGAATATGCTTTTTCAAAAAAGCCA
Source organism: Lampris incognitus (assembly GCF_029633865.1). Lineage (NCBI taxonomy): Eukaryota > Metazoa > Chordata > Actinopteri > Lampriformes > Lampridae > Lampris > Lampris incognitus. The sequence goes on from NW_026611111.1 coordinate 5,979, forward strand.
TGTTCCCATGGCGAGAGACTCGTTTTCTGTGAGAAAATGCATTAAAAGGAGGGATTTCATCAGAAACACTATAAATACATATTGTACTTGTCTGACAACGCACAGAACCTTGAAATAGAAGGTTTCTCACCAAAAAACACATTGGTGAAACCCCTATCTTAAGGCTCTGAGTGTTTGCACACATGTACAACAGGCATGTTTAAACTATAACGTTTTTATTGAAATCATGTTTCTCTCGAGGAGAAAACGCGTTTAAAGCCATAAAAAGATCTCACTGTGTTTTGGCATTGACCAAGCTACCAACAAACCTAAAAAATGATCAGAACTGGAGAAATTACACATTGACATTGGGTGAAATCATGTAACTCTTAAGGACGTGTTGCAGACTTGTTGAATAGATTCATTTTTCTTGTTTTGTTTGTTTTTGATGAAATTGTGCTTTTCTCGTCGAGAAAAGGCGTTTAACGCGATAAAAAGGTTTAGTGCGTTATGAATACGGGCTAGCTTACCAAAAGTACAAATGTGAACTAAATAAGGCCGGGAGTCGTTTTTATTGCTTAAAACACGATTTCTCGACCAGAATATGCTTTTTCAAAAAAGCCATGTTCCCATGGCGAGAGACTCGTTTTCTGTGAGAAAATGCATTAAAAGGAGGGATTTCATCAGAAACACTATAAATACATATTGTACTTGTCTGAAAACGCACAGAACCTTGAAATAGAAGGTTTCTCACCAAAAAACACATTGGTGAAACCCCTATCTTAAGGCTCTGAGTGTTTGCACACATGTACAACAGGCATGGTTAAACTATAACGTTTTTAGTGAAATCATGTTTCTCTCGAGGAGAAAACGCGTTTAAAGCCATAAAAAGATCTCACTGTGTTTTGGCATTGACCAAGCTACCAACAAACCTAAAAAATGATCAGAACTGGAGAAATTACACATTGACATTGGGTGAAATCATGTAACTCTTAAGGACGTGTTGCAGACTTGTTGAATAGATTCATTTTTCTTGTTTTGTTTGTTTTTGATGAAATTGTGCTTTTCTCGTCGAGAAAAGGCGTTTAACGCGATAAAAAGGTTTAGTGCGTTATGAATACGGGCTGGCTTACCAAAAGTACAAATGTGATCCAAATAAGGCCGGGAGTCGTTTTTATTGCTTAAAACACGATTTCTCGACCAGAATATGCTTTTTCAAAAAAGCCATGTTCCCATGGCGAGAGACTCGTTTTCTGTGAGAAAATGCATTAAAAGGAGGGATTTCATCAGAAACACTATAAATACATATTGTACTTGTCTGAAAACGCACAGAACCTTGAAATAGAGGGTTTCTCACCAAAAAACACATTGGTGAAACCCCTATCTTAAGGCTCTGAGTGTTTGCACACATGTACAAACAGGCATGTTTAAACTATAACGTTTTTAGTGAAATCATGTTTCTCTCGAGGAGAAAACGCGTTTAAAGCCATAAAAAGATCTCACTGTGTTTTGGCATTGACCAAGCTACCAACAACCTAAAAAATGATCAGAACTGGAGAAATTACATATTGACATTGGGTGAAATCATGTAACTCTTAAGGACGTGTTGCAGACTTGTTGAATAGATTCATTTTTCTTGTTTTGTTTGTTTTTGATGAAATTGCTTTTCTCGTCGACAAAAGAAGTTTAACGCGATAAAAAGGTTTAGTGCGTTATGAATACGGGCTAGCTTACCAACAGTACAAATGTGAACTAAATAAGGCCGGGAGTCGTTTTTATTGCTTAAAACACGATTTCTCGACCAGAATATGCTTTTTCAAAAAAGCCATGTTCCCATGGCGAGAGACTCGTTTTCTGTGAGAAAATGCATTAAAAGGAGGGATTTCATCAGAAACACTATAAATACATATTGTACTTGTCTGAAAACGCACAGAACCTTGAAATAGAAGGTTTTTCACCAAAAAACACATTGGTGAAACCCCTATCTTAAGGCTCTGAGTGTTTGCATACATGTACAAACAGGCATGTTTAAACTATAACGTTTTTAGTGAAATCATGTTTCTCTCGAGGAGAAAACGCGTTTAAAGCCATAAAAAGATCTCACTGTGTTTTGGCATTGACCAAGCTACCAACAACCTAAAAAATGATCAGAACTGGAGAAATTACATATTGACATTGGGTGAAATCACGTAACTCTTAAGGACGTGTTGCAGACTTGTTGAATAGATTCATTTTTCTTGTTTTGTTTGTTTTTGATGAAATTGCTTTTCTCGTCGAGAAAAGGCGTTTAACGCGATAAAAAGGTTTAGTGCGTTATGAATACGGGCTAGCTTACCAAAAGTACAAATGTGAACTAAATAAGGCCGGGAGTCGTTTTTATTGCTTAAAACACGATTTCTCGACCAGAATATGCTTTTTCAAAAAAGCCATGTTCCCATGGCGAGAGACTCGTTTTCTGTGAGAAAATGCATTAAAAGGAGGGATTTCATGAGAAACACTATAAATACATATTGTACTTGTCTGAAAACGCACAGAACCTTGAAATAGAGGGTTTCTCACCAAAAAACACATTGGTGAAACCCCTATCTTAAGGCTCTGAGTGTTTGCACACATGTACAAACAGGCATGTTTAAACTATAACGTTTTTAGTGAAATCATGTTTCTCTCGAGGAGAAAACGCGTTTAAAGCCATAAAAAGATCTCACTGTGTTTTGGCATTGACCAAGCTACCAACAACCTAAAAAATGATCAGAACTGGAGAAATTACATATTGACATTGGGTGAAATCACGTAACTCTTAAGGACGTGTTGCAGACTTGTTGAATAGATTCATTTTTCTTGTTTTGTTTGTTTTTGATGAAATTGCTTTTCTCGTCGACAAAAGAAGTTTAACGCGATAAAAAGGTTTAGTGCGTTATGAATACGGGCTAGCTTACCAAAAGTACAAATGTGAACTAAATAAGGCCGGGAGTCGTTTTTATTGCTTAAAACACGATTTCTCGACCAGAATATGCTTTTTCAAAAAAGCCATGTTCCCATGGCGAGAGACTCGTTTTCTGTGAGAAAATGCATTAAAAGGAGGGATTTCATGAGAAACACTATAAATACATATTGTACTTGTCTGAAAACGCACAGAACCTTAAAATAGAGGGTTTCTCACCAAAAAACACATTGGTGAAACCCCTATCTTAAGGCTCTGAGTGTTTGCACACATGTACAAACAGGCATGTTTAAACTATAACGTTTTTAGTGAAATCATGTTTCTCTCGAGGAGAAAACGCGTTTAAAGCCATAAAAAGATCTCACTGTGTTTTGGCATTGACCAAGCTACCAACAACCTAAAAAATGATCAGAACTGGAGAAATTACATATTGACATTGGGTGAAATCATGTAACTCTTAAGGACGTGTTGCAGACTTGTTGAATAGATTCATTTTTCTTGTTTTGTTTGTTTTTGATGAAATTGCTTTTCTCGTCGACAAAAGAAGTTTAACGCGATAAAAAGGTTTAGTGCGTTATGAATACGGGCTAGCTTACCAACAGTACAAATGTGAACTAAATAAGGCCGGGAGTCGTTTTTATTGTTTAAAACACGATTTCTCGACCAGAATATGCTTTTTCAAAAAAGCCATGTTCCCATGGCGAGAGACTCGTTTTCTGTGAGAAAATGCATTAAAAGGAGGGATTTCATCAGAAACACTATAAATACATATTGTACTTGTCTGAAAACGCACAGAACCTTGAAATAGAAGGTTTTTCACCAAAAAACACATTGGTGAAACCCCTATCTTAAGGCTCTGAGTGTTTGCACACATGTACAAACAGGCATGTTTAAACTATAACGTTTTTAGTGAAATCATGTTTCTCTCGAGGAGAAAACGCGTTTAAAGCCATAAAAAGATCTCACTGTGTTTTGGCATTGACCAAGCTACCAACAACCTAAAAAATGATCAGAACTGGAGAAATTACATATTGACATTGGGTGAAATCATGTAACTCTAAGGACGTGTTGCAGACTTGTTGAATAGATTCATTTTTCTTGTTTTGTTTGTTTTTGATGAAATTGCTTTTCTCGTCGACAAAAGAAGTTTAACGCGATAAAAAGGTTTAGTGCGTTATGAATACGGGCTAGCTTACCAACAGTACAAATGTGAACTAAATAAGGCCGGGAGTCGTTTTTATTGCTTAAAACACGATTTCTCGACCAGAATATGCTTTTTCAAAAAAGCCATGTTCCCATGGCGAGAGACTCGTTTTCTGTGAGAAAATGCATTAAAAGGAGGGATTTCATCAGAAACACTATAAATACATATTGTACTTGTCTGAAAACGCACAGAACCTTGAAATAGAAGGTTTCTCACCAAAAAACACATTGGTGAAACCCCTATCTTAAGGCTCTGAGTGTTTGCACACATGTACAACAGGCATGTTTAAACTATAACGTTTTTAGTGAAATCATGTTTCTCTCGAGGAGAAAACGCGTTTAAAGCCATAAAAAGATCTCACTGTGTTTTGGCATTGACCAAGCTACCAACAACCTAAAAAATGATCAGAACTGGAGAAATTACATATTGACATTGGGTGAAATCACGTAACTCTTAAGGACGTGTTGCAGACTTGTTGAATAGATTCATTTTTCTTGTTTTGTTTGTTTTTGATGAAATTGCTTTTCTCGTCGAGAAAAGGCGTTTAACGCGATAAAAAGGTTTAGTGCGTTATGAATACGGGCTAGCTTACCAAAAGTACACATGTGAACTAAATAAGGCCGGGAGTCGTTTTTATTGCTTAAAACACGATTTCTCGACCAGAATATGCTTTTTCAAAAAAGCCATGTTCCCATGGCGAGAGACTCGTTTTCTGTGAGAAAATGCATTAAAAGGAGGGATTTCATCAGAAACACTATAAATACATATTGTACTTGTCTGAAAACACACAGAACCTTGAAATAGAAGGTTTCTCACCAAAAAACACATTGGTGAAACCCCTATCTTAAGGCTCTGAGTGTTTGCACACATGTACAACAGGCATGTTTAAACTATAACGTTTTTAGTGAAATCATGTTTCTCTCGAGGAGAAAACGCGTTTAAAGCCATAAAAAGATCTCACTGTGTTTTGGCATTGACCAAGCTACCAACAACCTAAAAAATGATCAGAACTGGAGAAATTACATATTGACATTGGGTGAAATCACGTAACTCTTAAGGACGTGTTGCAGACTTGTTGAATAGATTCATTTTTCTTGTTTTGTTTGTTTTTGATGAAATTGTGCTTTTCTCGTCGAGAAAAGGCGTTTAACGCGATAAAAAGGTTTAGTGCGTTATGAATACGGGCTAGCTTACCAAAAGTACAAATGTGAACTAAATAAGGCCGGGAGTCGTTTTTATTGCTTAAAACACGATTTCTCGACCAGAATATGCTTTTTCAAAAAAGCCATGTTCCCATGGCGAGAGACTCGTTTTCTGTGAGAAAATGCATTAAAAGGAGGGATTTCATCAGAAACACTATAAATACATATTGTACTTGTCTGAAAACGCACAGAACCTTGAAATAGAAGGTTTCTCACCAAAAAACACATTGGTGAAACCCCTATCTTAAGGCTCTGAGTGTTTGCACACATGTACAACAGGCATGGTTAAACTATAACGTTTTTAGTGAAATCATGTTTCTCTCGAGGAGAAAACGCGTTTAAAGCCATAAAAAGATCTCACTGTGTTTTGGCATTGACCAAGCTACCAACAAACCTAAAAAATGATCAGAACTGGAGAAATTACACATTGACATTGGGTGAAATCATGTAACTCTTAAGGACGTGTTGCAGACTTGTTGAATAGATTCATTTTTCTTGTTTTGTTTGTTTTTGATGAAATTGCTTTTCTCGTCGACAAAAGAAGTTTAACGCGATAAAAAGGTTTAGTGCGTTATGAATACGGGCTAGCTTACCAAAAGTACAAATGTGAACTAAATAAGGCCGGGAGTCGTTTTTATTGCTTAAAACACGATTTCTCGACCAGAATATGCTTTTTCAAAAAAGCCATGTTCCCATGGCGAGAGACTCGTTTTCTGTGAGAAAATGCATTAAAAGGAGGGATTTCATCAGAAACACTATAAATACATATTGTACTTGTCTGAAAACGCACAGAACCTTGAAATAGAGGGTTTCTCACCAAAAAACACATTGGTGAAACCCCTATCTTAAGGCTCTGAGTGTTTGCACACATGTACAAACAGGCATGTTTAAACTATAACGTTTTTAGTGAAATCATGTTTCTCTCGAGGAGAAAACGCGTTTAAAGCCATAAAAAGATCTCACTGTGTTTTGGCATTGACCAAGCTACCAACAACCTAAAAAATGATCAGAACTGGAGAAATTACATATTGACATTGGGTGAAATCATGTAACTCTTAAGGACGTGTTGCAGACTTGTTGAATAGATTCATTTTTCTTGTTTTGTTTGTTTTTGATGAAATTGCTTTTCTCGTCGACAAAAGAAGTTTAACGCGATAAAAAGGTTTAGTGCGTTATGAATACGGGCTAGCTTACCAAAAGTACAAATGTGAATTAAATAAGGCCGGGAGTCGTTTTTATTGCTTAAAACACGATTTCTCGACCAGAATATGCTTTTTCAAAAAAGCCATGTTCCCATGGCGAGAGACTCGTTTTCTGTGAGAAAATGCATTAAAAGGAGGGATTTCATCAGAAACACTATAAATACATATTGTACTTGTCTGAAAACGCACAGAACCTTGAAATAGAAGGTTTCTCACCAAAAAACACATTGGTGAAACCCCTATCTTAAGGCTCTGAGTGTTTGCACACATGTACAACAGGCATGGTTAAACTATAACGTTTTTAGTGAAATCATGTTTCTCTCGAGGAGAAAACGCGTTTAAAGCCATAAAAAGATCTCACTGTGTTTTGGCATTGACCAAGCTACCAACAAACCTATAAAATGATCAGAACTGGAGAAATTACACATTGACATTGGGTGAAATCATGTAACTCTTAAGGACGTGTTGCAGACTTGTTGAATAGATTCATTTTTCTTGTTTTGTTTGTTTTTGATGAAATTGTGCTTTTCTCGTCGAGAAAAGGCGTTTAACGCGATAAAAAGGTTTAGTGCGTTATGAATACGGGCTGGCTTACCAAAAGTACAAATGTGATCCAAATAAGGCCGGGAGTCGTTTTTATTGCTTAAAACACGATTTCTCGACCAGAATATGCTTTTTCAAAAAAGCCATGTTCCCATGGCGAGAGACTCGTTTTCTGTGAGAAAATGCATTAAAAGGAGGGATTTCATGAGAAACACTATAAATACATATTGTACTTGTCTGAAAACGCACAGAACCTTGAAATAGAAGGTTTCTCACCAAAAAACACATTGGTGAAACCCCTATCTTAAGGCTCTGAGTGTTTGCATACATGTACAAACAGGCATGTTTAAACTATAACGTTTTTAGTGAAATCATGTTTCTCTCGAGGAGAAAACGCGTTTAAAGCCATAAAAAGATCTCACTGTGTTTTGGCATTGACCAAGCTACCAACAACCTAAAAAATGATCAGAACTGGAGAAATTACATATTGACATTGGGTGAAATCATGTAACTCTTAAGGACGTGTTGCAGACTTGTTGAATAGATTCATTTTTCTTGTTTTGTTTGTTTTTGATGAAATTGCTTTTCTCGTCGACAAAAGAAGTTTAACGCGATAAAAAGGTTTAGTGCGTTATGAATACGGGCTAGCTTACCAAAAGTACAAATGTGAATTAAATAAGGCCGGGAGTCGTTTTTATTGCTTAAAACACGATTTCTCGACCAGAATATGCTTTTTCAAAAAAGCCATGTTCCCATGGCGAGAGACTCGTTTTCTGTGAGAAAATGCATTAAAAGGAGGGATTTCATGAGAAACACTATAAATACATATTGTACTTGTCTGAAAACGCACAGAACCTTGAAATAGAAGGTTTCTCACCAAAAAACACATTGGTGAAACCCCTATCTTAAGGCTCTGAGTGTTTGCATACATGTACAAACAGGCATGTTTAAACTATAACGTTTTTAGTGAAATCATGTTTCTCTCGAGGAGAAAACGCGTTTAAAGCCATAAAAAGATCTCACTGTGTTTTGGCATTGACCAAGCTACCAACAACCTAAAAATGATCAGAACTGGAGAAATTACATATTGACATTGGGTGAAATCATGTAACTCTTAAGGACGTGTTGCAGACTTGTTGAATAGATTCATTTTTCTTGTTTTGTTTGTTTTTGATGAAATTGCTTTTCTCGTCGACAAAAGAAGTTTAACGCGATAAAAAGGTTTAGTGCGTTATGAATACGGGCTAGCTTACCAAAAGTACAAATGTGAATTAAATAAGGCCGGGAGTCGTTTTTATTGCTTAAAACACGATTTCTCGACCAGAATATGCTTTTCAAAAAAGCCATGTTCCCATGGCGAGAGACTCGTTTTCTGTGAGAAAATGCATTAAAAGGAGGGATTTCATGAGAAACACTATAAATACATATTGTACTTGTCTGAAAACGCACAGAACCTTGAAATAGAAGGTTTCTCACCAAAAAACACATTGGTGAAACCCCTATCTTAAGGCTCTGAGTGTTTGCATACATGTACAAACAGGCATGTTTAAACTATAACGTTTTTAGTGAAATCATGTTTCTCTCGAGGAGAAAACGCGTTTAAAGCCATAAAAAGATCTCACTGTGTTTTGGCATTGACCAAGCTACCAACAACCTAAAAACTGATCAGAACTGGAGAAATTACATATTGACATTGGGTGAAATCACGTAACTCTTAAGGACGTGTTGCAGACTTGTTGAATAGATTCATTTTTCTTGTTTTGTTTGTTTTTGATGAAATTGTGCTTTTCTCGTCGAGAAAAGGCGTTTAACGCGATAAAAAGGTTTAGTGCGTTATGAATACGGGCTAGCTTACCAAAAGTACAAATGTGAACTAAATAAGGCCGGGAGTCGTTTTTATTGCTTAAAACACGATTTCTCGACCAGAATATGCTTTTTCAAAAAAGCCATGTTCCCATGGCGAGAGACTCGTTTTCTGTGAGAAAATGCATTAAAAGGAGGGATTTCATGAGAAACACTATAAATACATATTGTACTTGTCTGAAAACGCACAGAACCTTGAAATAGAGGGTTTCTCACCAAAAAACACATTGGTGAAACCCCTATCTTAAGGCTCTGAGTGTTTGCACACATGTACAAACAGGCATGTTTAAACTATAACGTTTTTAGTGAAATCATGTTTCTCTCGAGGAGAAAACGCGTTTAAAGCCATAAAAAGATCTCACTGTGTTTTGGCATTGACCAAGCTACCAACAACCTAAAAAATGATCAGAACTGGAGAAATTACATATTGACATTGGGTGAAATCATGTAACTCTTAAGGACGTGTTGCAGACTTGTTGAATAGATTCATTTTTCTTGGTTTGTTTGTTTTTGATGAAATTGCTTTTCTCGTCGACAAAAGAAGTTTAACGCGATAAAAAGGTTTAGTGCGTTATGAATACGGGCTAGCTTACCAAAAGTACAAATGTGAATTAAATAAGGCCGGGAGTCGTTTTTATTGCTTAAAACACGATTTCTCGACCAGAATATGCTTTTTCAAAAAAGCCATGTTCCCATGGCGAGAGACTCGTTTTCTGTGAGAAAATGCATTAAAAGGAGGGATTTCATGAGAAACACTATAAATACATATTGTACTTGTCTGAAAACGCACAGAACCTTGAAATAGAAGGTTTCTCACCAAAAAACACATTGGTGAAACCCCTATCTTAAGTCTCTGAGTGTTTGCATACATGTACAAACAGGCATGTTTAAACTATAACGTTTTTAGTGAAATCATGTTTCTCTCGAGGAGAAAACGCGTTTAAAGCCATAAAAAGATCTCACTGTGTTTTGGCATTGACCAAGCTACCAACAACCTAAAAAATGATCAGAACTGGAGAAATTACATATTGACATTGGGTGAAATCACGTAACTCTTAAGGACGTGTTGCAGACTTGTTGAATAGATTCATTTTTCTTGTTTTGTTTGTTTTTGATGAAATTGCTTTTCTCGTCGAGAAAAGGCGTTTAACGCGATAAAAAAGGTTTAGTGCGTTATGAATACGGGCTAGCTTACCAAAAGTACAAATGTGAACTAAATAAGGCCGGGAGTCGTTTTTATTGCTTAAAACACGATTTCTCGACCAGAATATGCTTTTTCAAAAAAGCCATGTTCCCATGGCGAGAGACTCGTTTTCTGTGAGAAAATGCATTAAAAGGAGGGATTTCATGAGAAACACTATAAATACATATTGTACTTGTCTGAAAACGCACAGAACCTTGAAATAGAGGGTTTCTCACCAAAAAACACATTGGTGAAACCCCTATCTTAAGGCTCTGAGTGTTTGCACACATGTACAAACAGGCATGTTTAAACTATAACGTTTTTAGTGAAATCATGTTTCTCTCGAGGAGAAAACGCGTTTAAAGCCATAAAAAGATCTCACTGTGTTTTGGCATTGACCAAGCTACCAACAACCTAAAAAATGATCAGAACTGGAGAAATTACATATTGACATTGGGTGAAATCATGTAACTCTTAAGGACGTGTTGCAGACTTGTTGAATAGATTCATTTTTCTTGTTTTGTTTGTTTTTGATGAAATTGCTTTTCTCGTCGACAAAAGAAGTTTAACGCGATAAAAAGGTTTAGTGCGTTATGAATACGGGCTAGCTTACCAAAAGTACAAATGTGAATTAAATAAGGCCGGGAGTCGTTTTTATTGCTTAAAACACGATTTCTCGACCAGAATATGCTTTTTCAAAAAAGCCATGTTCCCATGGCGAGAGACTCGTTTTCTGTGAGAAAATGCATTAAAAGGAGGGATTTCATCAGAAAAACTATAAATACATATTGTACTTGTCTGAAAACGCACAGAACCTTGAAATAGAAGGTTTCTCACCAAAAAACACATTGGTGAAACCCCTATCTTAAGGCTCTGAGTGTTTGCACACATGTACAACAGGCATGGTTAAACTATAACGTTTTTAGTGAAATCATGTTTCTCTCGAGGAGAAAACGCGTTTAAAGCCATAAAAAGATCTCACTGTGTTTTGGCATTGACCAAGCTACCAGCAACCTAAAAAATGATCAGAACTGGAGAAATTACATATTGACATTGGGTGAAATCACGTAACTCTTAAGGACGTGTTGCTGACTTGTTGAATAGATTCATTTTTCTTGTTTTGTTTGTTTTTGATGAAATTGCTTTTCTCGTCGACAAAAGAAGTTTAACGCGATAAAAAGGTTTAGTGCGTTATGAATACGGGCTAGCTTACCAAAAGTACAAATGTGAACTAAATAAGGCCGGGAGTCGTTTTTATTGCTTAAAACACGATTTCTCGACCAGAATATGCTTTTTCAAAAAAGCCATGTTCCCATGGCGAGAGACTCGTTTTCTGTGAGAAAATGGATTAAAAGGAGGGATTTCATCAGAAACACTATAAATACATATTGTACTTGTCTGAAAACGCACAGAACCTTGAAATAGAGGGTTTCTCACCAAAAAACACATTGGTGAAACCCCTATCTTAAGGCTCTGAGTGTTTGCACACATGTACAAACAGGCATGTTTAAACTATAACGTTTTTAGTGAAATCATGTTTCTCTCGAGGAGAAAACGCGTTTAAAGCCATAAAAAGATCTCACTGTGTTTTGGCATTGACCAAGCTACCAACAACCTAAAAAATGATCAGAACTGGAGAAATTACATATTGACATTGGGTGAAATCATGTAACTCTTAAGGACGTGTTGCAGACTTGTTGAATAGATTCATTTTTCTTGTTTTGTTTGTTTTTGATGAAATTGCTTTTCTCGTCGACAAAAGAAGTTTAACGCGATAAAAAGGTTTAGTGCGTTATGAATACGGGCTAGCTTACCAAAAGTACAAATGTGAATTAAATAAGGCCGGGAGTCGTTTTTATTGCTTAAAACACGATTTCTCGACCAGAATATGCTTTTTCAAAAAAGCCATGTTCCCATGGCGAGAGACTCGTTTTCTGTGAGAAAATGCATTAAAAGGAGGGATTTCATCAGAAACACTATAAATACATATTGTACTTGTCTGAAAACGCACAGAACCTTGAAATAGAAGGTTTCTCACCAAAAAACACATTGGTGAAACCCCTATCTTAAGGCTCTGAGTGTTTGCACACATGTACAACAGGCATGGTTAAACTATAACGTTTTTAGTGAAATCATGTTTCTCTCGAGGAGAAAACGCGTTTAAAGCCATAAAAAGATCTCACTGTGTTTTGGCATTGACCAAGCTACCAACAAACCTAAAAAATGATCAGAACTGGAGAAATTACACATTGACATTGGGTGAAATCATGTAACTCTTAAGGACGTTTTGCTGACTTGTTGAATAGATTCATTTTTCTTGTTTTGTTTGTTTTTGATGAAATTGTGCTTTTCTCGTCGAGAAAAGGCGTTTAACGCGATAAAAAGGTTTAGTGCGTTATGAATACGGGCTGGCTTACCAAAAGTACAAATGTGATCCAAATAAGGCCGGGAGTCGTTTTTATTGCTTAAAACACGATTTCTCGACCAGAATATGCTTTTTCAAAAAAGCCATGTTCCCATGGCGAGAGACTCGTTTTCTGTGAGAAAATGCATTAAAAGGAGGGATTTCATCAGAAACACTATAAATACATATTGTACTTGTCTGAAAACGCACAGAACCTTGAAATAGAAGGTTTCTCACCAAAAAACACATTGGTGAAACCCCTATCTTAAGGCTCTGAGTGTTTGCATACATGTACAAACAGGCATGTTTAAACTATAACGTTTTTAGTGAAATCATGTTTCTCTCGAGGAGAAAACGCGTTTAAAGCCATAAAAAGATCTCACTGTGTTTTGGCATTGACCAAGCTACCAACAACCTAAAAAATGATCAGAACTGGAGAAATTACATATTGACATTGGGTGAAATCACGTAACTCTTAAGGACGTGTTGCAGACTTGTTGAATAGATTCATTTTTCTTGTTTTGTTTGTTTTTGATGAAATTGCTTTTCTCGTCGAGAAAAGGCGTTTAACGCGATAAAAAAGGTTTAGTGCGTTATGAATACGGGCTAGCTTACCAAAAGTACAAATGTGAACTAAATAAGGCCGGGAGTCGTTTTTATTGCTTAAAACACGATTTCTCGACCAGAATATGCTTTTTCAAAAAAGCCATGTTCCCATGGCGAGAGACTCGTTTTCTGTGAGAAAATGCATTAAAAGGAGGGATTTCATGAGAAACACTATAAATACATATTTTACTTGTCTGAAAACGCACAGAACCTTGAAATAGAGGGTTTCTCACCAAAAAACACATTGGTGAAACCCCTATCTTAAGGCTCTGAGTGTTTGCACACATGTACAAACAGGCATGTTTAAACTATAACGTTTTTAGTGAAATCATGTTTCTCTCGAGGAGAAAACGCGTTTAAAGCCATAAAAAGATCTCACTGTGTTTTGGCATTGACCAAGCTACCAACAAACCTAAAAAATGATCAGAACTGGAGAAATTACACATTGACATTGGGTGAAATCATGTAACTCTTAAGGACGTTTTGCTGACTTGTTGAATAGATTCATTTTTCTTGTTTTGTTTGTTTTTGATGAAATTGTGCTTTTCTCGTCGACAAAAGGCGTTTAACGCGATAAAAAGGTTTAGTGCGTTATGAATACGGGCTGGCTTACCAAAAGTACAAATGTGATCCAAATAAGGCCGGGAGTCGTTTTTATTGCTTAAAACACGATTTCTCGACCAGAATATGCTTTTTCAAAAAAGCCATGTTCCCATGGCGAGAGACTCGTTTTCTGTGAGAAAATGCATTAAAAGGAGGGATTTCATCAGAAACACTATAAATACATATTGTACTTGTCTGAAAACGCACAGAACCTTGAAATAGAAGGTTTCTCACCAAAAAACACATTGGTGAAACCCCTATCTTAAGGCTCTGAGTGTTTGCATACATGTACAAACAGGCATGTTTAAACTATAACGTTTTTAGTGAAATCATGTTTCTCTCGAGGAGAAAACGCGTTTAAAGCCATAAAAAGATCTCACTGTGTTTTGGCATTGACCAAGCTACCAACAACCTAAAAAATGATCAGAACTGGAGAAATTACATATTGACATTGGGTGAAATCACGTAACTCTTAAGGACGTGTTGCAGACTTGTTGAATAGATTCATTTTTCTTGTTTTGTTTGTTTTTGATGAAATTGCTTTTCTCGTCGAGAAAAGGCGTTTAACGCGATAAAAAAGGTTTAGTGCGTTATGAATACGGGCTAGCTTACCAAAAGTACAAATGTGAACTAAATAAGACCGGGAGTCGTTTTTATTGCTTAAAACACGATTTCTCGACCAGAATATGCTTTTTCAAAAAAGCCATGTTCCCATGGCGAGAGACTCGTTTTCTGTGAGAAAATGCATTAAAAGGAGGGATTTCATCAGAAACACTATAAATACATATTGTACTTGTCTGAAAACGCACAGAACCTTGAAATAGAAGGTTTCTCACCAAAAAACACATTGGTGAAACCCCTATCTTAAGGCTCTGAGTGTTTGCACACATGTACAACAGGCATGGTTAAACTATAACGTTTTTAGTGAAATCATGTTTCTCTCGAGGAGAAAACGCGTTTAAAGCCATAAAAAGATCTCACTGTGTTTTGGCATTGACCAAGCTACCAGCAACCTAAAAAATGATCAGAACTGGAGAAATTACATATTGACATTGGGTGAAATCACGTAACTCTTAAGGACGTGTTGCTGACTTGTTGAATAGATTCATTTTTCTTGTTTTGTTTGTTTTTGATGAAATTGCTTTTCTCGTCGACAAAAGAAGTTTAACGCGATAAAAAGGTTTAGTGCGTTATGAATACGGGCTAGCTTACCAAAAGTACAAATGTGAACTAAATAAGGCCGGGAGTCGTTTTTATTGCTTAAAACACGATTTCTCGACCAGAATATGCTTTTTCAAAAAAGCCATGTTCCCATGGCGAGAGACTCGTTTTCTGTGAGAAAATGGATTAAAAGGAGGGATTTCATCAGAAACACTATAAATACATATTGTACTTGTCTGAAAACGCACAGAACCTTGAAATAGAGGGTTTCTCACCAAAAAACACATTGGTGAAACCCCTATCTTAAGGCTCTGAGTGTTTGCACACATGTACAAACAGGCATGTTTAAACTATAACGTTTTTAGTGAAATCATGTTTCTCTCGAGGAGAAAACGCGTTTAAAGCCATAAAAAGATCTCACTGTGTTTTGGCATTGACCAAGCTACCAACAACCTAAAAAATGATCAGAACTGGAGAAATTACATATTGACATTGGGTGAAATCATGTAACTCTTAAGGACGTGTTGCAGACTTGTTGAATAGATTCATTTTTCTTGTTTTGTTTGTTTTTGATGAAATTGCTTTTCTCGTCGACAAAAGAAGTTTAACGCGATAAAAAGGTTTAGTGCGTTATGAATACGGGCTAGCTTACCAAAAGTACAAATGTGAATTAAATAAGGCCGGGAGTCGTTTTTATTGCTTAAAACACGATTTCTCGACCAGAATATGCTTTTTCAAAAAAGCCATGTTCCCATGGCGAGAGACTCGTTTTCTGTGAGAAAATGCATTAAAAGGAGGGATTTCATCAGAAACACTATAAATACATATTGTACTTGTCTGAAAACGCACAGAACCTTGAAATAGAAGGTTTCTCACCAAAAAACACATTGGTGAAACCCCTATCTTAAGGCTCTGAGTGTTTGCACACATGTACAACAGGCATGGTTAAACTATAACGTTTTTAGTGAAATCATGTTTCTCTCGAGGAGAAAACGCGTTTAAAGCCATAAAAAGATCTCACTGTGTTTTGGCATTGACCAAGCTACCAACAAACCTAAAAAATGATCAGAACTGGAGAAATTACACATTGACATTGGGTGAAATCATGTAACTCTTAAGGACGTTTTGCTGACTTGTTGAATAGATTCATTTTTCTTGTTTTGTTTGTTTTTGATGAAATTGTGCTTTTCTCGTCGAGAAAAGGCGTTTAACGCGATAAAAAGGTTTAGTGCGTTATGAATACGGGCTGGCTTACCAAAAGTACAAATGTGATCCAAATAAGGCCGGGAGTCGTTTTTATTGCTTAAAACACGATTTCTCGACCAGAATATGCTTTTTCAAAAAAGCCATGTTCCCATGGCGAGAGACTCGTTTTCTGTGAGAAAATGCATTAAAAG
Organism: Lampris incognitus; assembly: GCF_029633865.1. Classification (NCBI taxonomy): domain Eukaryota; kingdom Metazoa; phylum Chordata; class Actinopteri; order Lampriformes; family Lampridae; genus Lampris; species Lampris incognitus. The sequence goes on from NW_026611111.1 coordinate 22,267, forward strand.
GAGGGATTTCATCAGAAACACTATAAATACATATTGTACTTGTCTGAAAACGCACAGAACCTTGAAATAGAAGGTTTCTCACCAAAAAACACATTGGTGAAACCCCTATCTTAAGGCTCTGAGTGTTTGCATACATGTACAAACAGGCATGTTTAAACTATAACGTTTTTAGTGAAATCATGTTTCTCTCGAGGAGAAAACGCGTTTAAAGCCATAAAAAGATCTCACTGTGTTTTGGCATTGACCAAGCTACCAACAACCTAAAAAATGATCAGAACTGGAGAAATTACATATTGACATTGGGTGAAATCACGTAACTCTTAAGGACGTGTTGCAGACTTGTTGAATAGATTCATTTTTCTTGTTTTGTTTGTTTTTGATGAAATTGCTTTTCTCGTCGAGAAAAGGCGTTTAACGCGATAAAAAAGGTTTAGTGCGTTATGAATACGGGCTAGCTTACCAAAAGTACAAATGTGAACTAAATAAGGCCGGGAGTCGTTTTTATTGCTTAAAACACGATTTCTCGACCAGAATATGCTTTTTCAAAAAAGCCATGTTCCCATGGCGAGAGACTCGTTTTCTGTGAGAAAATGCATTAAAAGGAGGGATTTCATGAGAAACACTATAAATACATATTTTACTTGTCTGAAAACGCACAGAACCTTGAAATAGAGGGTTTCTCACCAAAAAACACATTGGTGAAACCCCTATCTTAAGGCTCTGAGTGTTTGCACACATGTACAAACAGGCATGTTTAAACTATAACGTTTTTAGTGAAATCATGTTTCTCTCGAGGAGAAAACGCGTTTAAAGCCATAAAAAGATCTCACTGTGTTTTGGCATTGACCAAGCTACCAACAAACCTAAAAAATGATCAGAACTGGAGAAATTACACATTGACATTGGGTGAAATCATGTAACTCTTAAGGACGTTTTGCTGACTTGTTGAATAGATTCATTTTTCTTGTTTTGTTTGTTTTTGATGAAATTGTGCTTTTCTCGTCGACAAAAGGCGTTTAACGCGATAAAAAGGTTTAGTGCGTTATGAATACGGGCTGGCTTACCAAAAGTACAAATGTGATCCAAATAAGGCCGGGAGTCGTTTTTATTGCTTAAAACACGATTTCTCGACCAGAATATGCTTTTTCAAAAAAGCCATGTTCCCATGGCGAGAGACTCGTTTTCTGTGAGAAAATGCATTAAAAGGAGGGATTTCATCAGAAACACTATAAATACATATTGTACTTGTCTGAAAACGCACAGAACCTTGAAATAGAAGGTTTCTCACCAAAAAACACATTGGTGAAACCCCTATCTTAAGGCTCTGAGTGTTTGCATACATGTACAAACAGGCATGTTTAAACTATAACGTTTTTAGTGAAATCATGTTTCTCTCGAGGAGAAAACGCGTTTAAAGCCATAAAAAGATCTCACTGTGTTTTGGCATTGACCAAGCTACCAACAACCTAAAAAATGATCAGAACTGGAGAAATTACATATTGACATTGGGTGAAATCACGTAACTCTTAAGGACGTGTTGCAGACTTGTTGAATAGATTCATTTTTCTTGTTTTGTTTGTTTTTGATGAAATTGCTTTTCTCGTCGAGAAAAGGCGTTTAACGCGATAAAAAAGGTTTAGTGCGTTATGAATACGGGCTAGCTTACCAAAAGTACAAATGTGAACTAAATAAGACCGGGAGTCGTTTTTATTGCTTAAAACACGATTTCTCGACCAGAATATGCTTTTTCAAAAAAGCCATGTTCCCATGGCGAGAGACTCGTTTTCTGTGAGAAAATGCATTAAAAGGAGGGATTTCATGAGAAACACTATAAATACATATTGTACTTGTCTGAAAACGCACAGAACCTTGAAATAGAGGGTTTCTCACCAAAAAACACATTGATGAAACCCCTATCTTAAGGCTCTGAGTGTTTGCACACATGTACAAACAGGCATGTTTAAACTATAACGTTTTTAGTGAAATCATGTTTCTCTCGAGGAGAAAACGCGTTTAAAGCCATAAAAAGATCTCACTGTGTTTTGGCATTGACCAAGCTACCAACAACCTAAAAAATGATCAGAACTGGAGAAATTACATATTGACATTGGGTGAAATCATGTAACTCTTAAGGACGTGTTGCAGACTTGTTGAATAGATTCATTTTTCTTGTTTTGTTTGTTTTTGATGAAATTGCTTTTCTCGTCGACAAAAGAAGTTTAACGCGATAAAAAGGTTTAGTGCGTTATGAATACGGGCTAGCTTACCAAAAGTACAAATGTGAATTAAATAAGGCCGGGAGTCGTTTTTATTGCTTAAAACACGATTTCTCGACCAGAATATGCTTTTTCAAAAAAGCCATGTTCCCATGGCGAGAGACTCGTTTTCTGTGAGAAAATGCATTAAAAGGAGGGATTTCATCAGAAACACTATAAATACATATTGTACTTGTCTGAAAACGCACAGAACCTTGAAATAGAAGGTTTCTCACCAAAAAACACATTGGTGAAACCCCTATCTTAAGGCTCTGAGTGTTTGCACACATGTACAACAGGCATGGTTAAACTATAACGTTTTTAGTGAAATCATGTTTCTCTCGAGGAGAAAACGCGTTTAAAGCCATAAAAAGATCTCACTGTGTTTTGGCATTGACCAAGCTACCAGCAACCTAAAAAATGATCAGAACTGGAGAAATTACATATTGACATTGGGTGAAATCACGTAACTCTTAAGGACGTGTTGCTGACTTGTTGAATAGATTCATTTTTCTTGTTTTGTTTGTTTTTGATGAAATTGCTTTTCTCGTCGACAAAAGAAGTTTAACGCGATAAAAAGGTTTAGTGCGTTATGAATACGGGCTAGCTTACCAAAAGTACAAATGTGAACTAAATAAGGCCGGGAGTCGTTTTTATTGCTTAAAACACGATTTCTCGACCAGAATATGCTTTTTCAAAAAAGCCATGTTCCCATGGCGAGAGACTCGTTTTCTGTGAGAAAATGCATTAAAAGGAGGGATTTCATCAGAAACACTATAAATACATATTGTACTTGTCTGAAAACGCACAGAACCTTGAAATAGAAGGTTTCTCACCAAAAAACACATTGGTGAAACCCCTATCTTAAGGCTCTGAGTGTTTGCACACATGTACAACAGGCATGGTTAAACTATAACGTTTTTAGTGAAATCATGTTTCTCTCGAGGAGAAAACGCGTTTAAAGCCATAAAAAGATCTCACTGTGTTTTGGCATTGACCAAGCTACCAACAAACCTAAAAAATGATCAGAACTGGAGAAATTACACATTGACATTGGGTGAAATCATGTAACTCTTAAGGACGTTTTGCTGACTTGTTGAATAGATTCATTTTTCTTGTTTTGTTTGTTTTTGATGAAATTGTGCTTTTCTCGTCGAGAAAAGGCGTTTAACGCGATAAAAAGGTTTAGTGCGTTATGAATACGGGCTGGCTTACCAAAAGTACAAATGTGATCCAAATAAGGCCGGGAGTCGTTTTTATTGCTTAAAACACGATTTCTCGACCAGAATATGCTTTTTCAAAAAAGCCATGTTCCCATGGCGAGAGACTCGTTTTCTGTGAGAAAATGCATTAAAAGGAGGGATTTCATCAGAAACACTATAAATACATATTGTACTTGTCTGAAAACGCACAGAACCTTGAAATAGAAGGTTTCTCACCAAAAAACACATTGGTGAAACCCCTATCTTAAGGCTCTGAGTGTTTGCATACATGTACAAACAGGCATGTTTAAACTATAACGTTTTTAGTGAAATCATGTTTCTCTCGAGGAGAAAACGCGTTTAAAGCCATAAAAAGATCTCACTGTGTTTTGGCATTGACCAAGCTACCAACAACCTAAAAAATGATCAGAACTGGAGAAATTACATATTGACATTGGGTGAAATCACGTAACTCTTAAGGACGTGTTGCAGACTTGTTGAATAGATTCATTTTTCTTGTTTTGTTTGTTTTTGATGAAATTGCTTTTCTCGTCGAGAAAAGGCGTTTAACGCGATAAAAAAGGTTTAGTGCGTTATGAATACGGGCTAGCTTACCAAAAGTACAAATGTGAACTAAATAAGGCCGGGAGTCGTTTTTATTGCTTAAAACACGATTTCTCGACCAGAATATGCTTTTTCAAAAAAGCCATGTTCCCATGGCGAGAGACTCGTTTTCTGTGAGAAAATGCATTAAAAGGAGGGATTTCATGAGAAACACTATAAATACATATTGTACTTGTCTGAAAACGCACAGAACCTTGAAATAGAGGGTTTCTCACCAAAAAACACATTGGTGAAACCCCTATCTTAAGGCTCTGAGTGTTTGCACACATGTACAAACAGGCATGTTTAAACTATAACGTTTTTAGTGAAATCATGTTTCTCTCGAGGAGAAAACGCGTTTAAAGCCATAAAAAGATCTCACTGTGTTTTGGCATTGACCAAGCTACCAACAAACCTAAAAAATGATCAGAACTGGAGAAATTACACATTGACATTGGGTGAAATCATGTAACTCTTAAGGACGTTTTGCTGACTTGTTGAATAGATTCATTTTTCTTGTTTTGTTTGTTTTTGATGAAATTGTGCTTTTCTCGTCGAGAAAAGGCGTTTAACGCGATAAAAAGGTTTAGTGCGTTATGAATACGGGCTGGCTTACCAAAAGTACAAATGTGATCCAAATAAGGCCGGGAGTCGTTTTTATTGCTTAAAACACGATTTCTCGACCAGAATATGCTTTTTCAAAAAAGCCATGTTCCCATGGCGAGAGACTCGTTTTCTGTGAGAAAATGCATTAAAAGGAGGGATTTCATCAGAAACACTATAAATACATATTGTACTTGTCTGAAAACGCACAGAACCTTGAAATAGAAGGTTTCTCACCAAAAAACACATTGGTGAAACCCCTATCTTAAGGCTCTGAGTGTTTGCATACATGTACAAACAGGCATGTTTAAACTATAACGTTTTTAGTGAAATCATGTTTCTCTCGAGGAGAAAACGCGTTTAAAGCCATAAAAAGATCTCACTGTGTTTTGGCATTGACCAAGCTACCAACAACCTAAAAAATGATCAGAACTGGAGAAATTACATATTGACATTGGGTGAAATCACGTAACTCTTAAGGACGTGTTGCAGACTTGTTGAATAGATTCATTTTTCTTGTTTTGTTTGTTTTTGATGAAATTGCTTTTCTCGTCGAGAAAAGGCGTTTAACGCGATAAAAAAGGTTTAGTGCGTTATGAATACGGGCTAGCTTACCAAAAGTACAAATGTGAACTAAATAAGGCCGGGAGTCGTTTTTATTGCTTAAAACACGATTTCTCGACCAGAATATGCTTTTTCAAAAAAGCCATGTTCCCATGGCGAGAGACTCGTTTTCTGTGAGAAAATGCATTAAAAGGAGGGATTTCATGAGAAACACTATAAATACATATTTTACTTGTCTGAAAACGCACAGAACCTTGAAATAGAGGGTTTCTCACCAAAAAACACATTGGTGAAACCCCTATCTTAAGGCTCTGAGTGTTTGCACACATGTACAAACAGGCATGTTTAAACTATAACGTTTTTAGTGAAATCATGTTTCTCTCGAGGAGAAAACGCGTTTAAAGCCATAAAAAGATCTCACTGTGTTTTGGCATTGACCAAGCTACCAACAAACCTAAAAAATGATCAGAACTGGAGAAATTACACATTGACATTGGGTGAAATCATGTAACTCTTAAGGACGTTTTGCTGACTTGTTGAATAGATTCATTTTTCTTGTTTTGTTTGTTTTTGATGAAATTGTGCTTTTCTCGTCGACAAAAGGCGTTTAACGCGATAAAAAGGTTTAGTGCGTTATGAATACGGGCTGGCTTACCAAAAGTACAAATGTGATCCAAATAAGGCCGGGAGTCGTTTTTATTGCTTAAAACACGATTTCTCGACCAGAATATGCTTTTTCAAAAAAGCCATGTTCCCATGGCGAGAGACTCGTTTTCTGTGAGAAAATGCATTAAAAGGAGGGATTTCATCAGAAACACTATAAATACATATTGTACTTGTCTGAAAACGCACAGAACCTTGAAATAGAAGGTTTCTCACCAAAAAACACATTGGTGAAACCCCTATCTTAAGGCTCTGAGTGTTTGCATACATGTACAAACAGGCATGTTTAAACTATAACGTTTTTAGTGAAATCATGTTTCTCTCGAGGAGAAAACGCGTTTAAAGCCATAAAAAGATCTCACTGTGTTTTGGCATTGACCAAGCTACCAACAACCTAAAAAATGATCAGAACTGGAGAAATTACATATTGACATTGGGTGAAATCACGTAACTCTTAAGGACGTGTTGCAGACTTGTTGAATAGATTCATTTTTCTTGTTTTGTTTGTTTTTGATGAAATTGCTTTTCTCGTCGAGAAAAGGCGTTTAACGCGATAAAAAAGGTTTAGTGCGTTATGAATACGGGCTAGCTTACCAAAAGTACAAATGTGAACTAAATAAGGCCGGGAGTCGTTTTTATTGCTTAAAACACGATTTCTCGACCAGAATATGCTTTTTCAAAAAAGCCATGTTCCCATGGCGAGAGACTCGTTTTCTGTGAGAAAATGCATTAAAAGGAGGGATTTCATGAGAAACACTATAAATACATATTTTACTTGTCTGAAAACGCACAGAACCTTGAAATACAAGGTTTCTCACCAAAAAACACATTGGTGAAACCCCTATCTTAAGGCTCTGAGTGTTTGCACACATGTACAACAGGCATGTTTAAACTATAACGTTTTTAGTGAAATCATGTTTCTCTCGAGGAGAAAACGCGTTTAAAGCCATAAAAAGATCTCACTGTGTTTTGGCATTGACCAAGCTACCAACAAACCTAAAAAATGATCAGAACTGGAGAAATTACACATTGACATTGGGTGAAATCATGTAACTCTTAAGGACGTGTTGCAGACTTGTTGAATAGATTCATTTTTCTTGTTTTGTTTGTTTTTGATGAAATTGCTTTTCTCGTCGACAAAAGGCGTTTAACGCGATAAAAAGGTTTAGTGCGTTATGAATACGGGCTAGCTTACCAACAGTACAAATGTGAACTAAATAAGGCCGGGAGTCGTTTTTATTGCTTAAAACACGATTTCTCGACCAGAATATGCTTTTTCAAAAAAGCCATGTTCCCATGGCGAGAGACTCGTTTTCTGTGAGAAAATGCATTAAAAGGAGGGATTTCATGAGAAACACTATAAATACATATTGTACTTGTCTGAAAACGCACAGAACCTTGAAATAGAAGGTTTCTCACCAAAAAACACATTGGTGAAACCCCTATCTTAAGGCTCTGAGTGTTTGCACACATGTACAACAGGCATGGTTAAACTATAACGTTTTTAGTGAAATCATGTTTCTCTCGAGGAGAAAACGCGTTTAAAGCCATAAAAAGATCTCACTGTGTTTTGGCATTGACCAAGCTACCAACAACCTAAAAAATGATCAGAACTGGAGAAATTACATATTGACATTGGGTGAAATCACGTAACTCTTAAGGACGTGTTGCAGACTTGTTGAATAGATTCATTTTTCTTGATTTGTTTGTTTTTGATGAAATTGCTTTTCTCGTCGAGAAAAGGCGTTTAACGCGATAAAAAAGGTTTAGTGCGTTATGAATACGGGCTAGCTTACCAAAAGTACAAATGTGAACTAAATAAGGCCGGGAGTCGTTTTTATTGCTTAAAACACGATTTCTCGACCAGAATATGCTTTTTCAAAAAAGCCATGTTCCCATGGCGAGAGACTCGTTTTCTGTGAGAAAATGCATTAAAAGGAGGGATTTCATGAGAAACACTATAAATACATATTGTACTTGTCTGAAAACGCACAGAACCTTGAAATAGAGGGTTTCTCACCAAAAAACACATTGGTGAAACCCCTATCTTAAGGCTCTGAGTGTTTGCACACATGTACAAACAGGCATGTTTAAACTATAACGTTTTTAGTGAAATCATGTTTCTCTCGAGGAGAAAACGCGTTTAAAGCCATAAAAAGATCTCACTGTGTTTTGGCATTGACCAAGCTACCAACAACCTAAAAAATGATCAGAACTGGAGAAATTACATATTGACATTGGGTGAAATCATGTAACTCTTAAGGACGTGTTGCAGACTTGTTGAATAGATTCATTTTTCTTGTTTTGTTTGTTTTTGATGAAATTGCTTTTCTCGTCGACAAAAGAAGTTTAACGCGATAAAAAGGTTTAGTGCGTTATGAATACGGGCTAGCTTACCAAAAGTACAAATGTGAATTAAATAAGGCCGGGAGTCGTTTTTATTGCTTAAAACACGATTTCTCGACCAGAATATGCTTTTTCAAAAAAGCCATGTTCCCATGGCGAGAGACTCGTTTTCTGTGAGAAAATGCATTAAAAGGAGGGATTTCATCAGAAACACTATAAATACATATTGTACTTGTCTGAAAACGCACAGAACCTTGAAATAGAAGGTTTCTCACCAAAAAACACATTGGTGAAACCCCTATCTTAAGGCTCTGAGTGTTTGCACACATGTACAAACAGGCATGTTTAAACTATAACGTTTTTAGTGAAATCATGTTTCTCTCGAGGAGAAAACGCGTTTAAAGCCATAAAAAGATCTCACTGTGTTTTGGCATTGACCAAGCTACCAACAACCTAAAAAATGATCAGAACTGGAGAAATTACATATTGACATTGGGTGAAATCACGTAACTCTTAAGGACGTGTTGCAGACTTGTTGAATAGATTCATTTTTCTTGTTTTGTTTGTTTTTGATGAAATTGCTTTTCTCGTCGAGAAAAGGCGTTTAACGCGATAAAAAAGGTTTAGTGCGTTATGAATACGGGCTAGCTTACCAAAAGTACAAATGTGAACTAAATAAGGCCGGGAGTCGTTTTTATTGCTTAAAACACGATTTCTCGACCAGAATATGCTTTTTCAAAAAAGCCATGTTCCCATGGCGAGAGACTCGTTTTCTGTGAGAAAATGCATTAAAAGGAGGGATTTCATCAGAAACACTATAAATACATATTGTACTTGTCTGAAAACGCACAGAACCTTGAAATAGAGGGTTTCTCACCAAAAAACACATTGGTGAAACCCCTATCTTAAGGCTCTGAGTGTTTGCACACATGTACAAACAGGCATGTTTAAACTATAACGTTTTTAGTGAAATCATGTTTCTCTCGAGGAGAAAACGCGTTTAAAGCCATAAAAAGATCTCACTGTGTTTTGGCATTGACCAAGCTACCAACAAACCTAAAAAATGATCAGAACTGGAGAAATTACATATTGACATTGGGTGAAATCATGTAACTCTTAAGGACGTGTTGCAGACTTGTTGAATAGATTCATTTTTCTTGTTTTGTTTGTTTTTGATGAAATTGCTTTTCTCGTCGACAAAAGAAGTTTAACGCGATAAAAAGGTTTAGTGCGTTATGAATACGGGCTAGCTTACCAAAAGTACAAATGTGAATTAAATAAGGCCGGGAGTCGTTTTTATTGCTTAAAACACGATTTCTCGACCAGAATATGCTTTTTCAAAAAAGCCATGTTCCCATGGCGAGAGACTCGTTTTCTGTGAGAAAATGCATTAAAAGGAGGGATTTCATCAGAAACACTATAAATACATATTGTACTTGTCTGAAAACGCACAGAACCTTGAAATAGAAGGTTTCTCACCAAAAAACACATTGGTGAAACCCCTATCTTAAGGCTCTGAGTGTTTGCACACATGTACAACAGGCATGGTTAAACTATAACGTTTTTAGTGAAATCATGTTTCTCTCGAGGAGAAAACGCGTTTAAAGCCATAAAAAGATCTCACTGTGTTTTGGCATTGACCAAGCTACCAACAAACCTAAAAAATGATCAGAACTGGAGAAATTACACATTGACATTGGGTGAAATCATGTAACTCTTAAGGACGTTTTGCTGACTTGTTGAATAGATTCATTTTTCTTGTTTTGTTTGTTTTTGATGAAATTGTGCTTTTCTCGTCGAGAAAAGGCGTTTAACGCGATAAAAAGGTTTAGTGCGTTATGAATACGCGCTGGCTTACCAAAAGTACAAATGTGATCCAAATAAGGCCGGGAGTCGTTTTTATTGCTTAAAACACGATTTCTCGACCAGAATATGCTTTTTCAAAAAAGCCATGTTCCCATGGCGAGAGACTCGTTTTCTGTGAGAAAATGCATTAAAAGGAGGGATTTCATCAGAAACACTATAAATACATATTGTACTTGTCTGAAAACGCACAGAACCATGAAATAGAAGGTTTCTCACCAAAAAACACATTGGTGAAACCCCTATCTTAAGGCTCTGAGTGTTTGCATACATGTACAAACAGGCATGTTTAAACTATAACGTTTTTAGTGAAATCATGTTTCTCTCGAGGAGAAAACGCGTTTAAAGCCATAAAAAGATCTCACTGTGTTTTGGCATTGACCAAGCTACCAACAACCTAAAAAATGATCAGAACTGGAGAAATTACATATTGACATTGGGTGAAATCACGTAACTCTTAAGGACGTGTTGCAGACTTGTTGAATAGATTCATTTTTCTTGTTTTGTTTGTTTTTGATGAAATTGCTTTTCTCGTCGAGAAAAGGCGTTTAACGCGATAAAAAAGGTTTAGTGCGTTATGAATACGGGCTAGCTTACCAAAAGTACAAATGTGAACTAAATAAGGCCGGGAGTCGTTTTTATTGCTTAAAACACGATTTCTCGACCAGAATATGCTTTTTCAAAAAAGCCATGTTCCCATGGCGAGAGACTCGTTTTCTGTGAGAAAATGCATTAAAAGGAGGGATTTCATGAGAAACACTATAAATACATATTGTACTTGTCTGAAAACGCACAGAACCTTGAAATAGAGGGTTTCTCACCAAAAAACACATTGGTGAAACCCCTATCTTAAGGCTCTGAGTGTTTGCACACATGTACAAACAGGCATGTTTAAACTATAACGTTTTTAGTGAAATCATGTTTCTCTCGAGGAGAAAACGCGTTTAAAGCCATAAAAAGATCTCACTGTGTTTTGGCATTGACCAAGCTACCAACAACCTAAAAAATGATCAGAACTGGAGAAATTACATATTGACATTGGGTGAAATCATGTAACTCTTAAGGACGTGTTGCAGACTTGTTGAATAGATTCATTTTTCTTGTTTTGTTTGTTTTTGATGAAATTGCTTTTCTCGTCGAGAAAAGAAGTTTAACGCGATAAAAAGGTTTAGTGCGTTATGAATACGGGCTAGCTTACCAAAAGTACAAATGTGAACTAAATAAGGCCGGGAGTCGTTTTTATTGCTTAAAACACGATTTCTCGACCAGAATATGCTTTTTCAAAAAAGCCATGTTCCCATGGCGAGAGACTCGTTTTCTGTGAGAAAATGCATTAAAAGGAGGGATTTCATCAGAAACACTATAAATACATATTGTACTTGTCTGAAAACGCACAGAACCTTGAAATAGAAGGTTTCTCACCAAAAAACACATTGGTGAAACCCCTATCTTAAGGCTCTGAGTGTTTGCACACATGTACAACAGGCATGTTTAAACTATAACGTTTTTAGTGAAATCATGTTTCTCTCGAGGAGAAAACGCGTTTAAAGCCATAAAAAGATCTCACTGTGTTTTGGCATTGACCAAGCTACCAACAAACCTAAAAAATGATCAGAACTGGAGAAATTACACATTGACATTGGGTGAAATCATGTAACTCTTAAGGACGTGTTGCAGACTTGTTGAATAGATTCATTTTTCTTGTTTTGTTTGTTTTTGATGAAATTGCTTTTCTCGTCGACAAAAGGCGTTTAACGCGATAAAAAGGTTTAGTGCGTTATGAATACGGGCTAGCTTACCAACAGTACAAATGTGAACTAAATAAGGCCGGGAGTCGTTTTTATTGCTTAAAACACGATTTCTCGACCAGAATATGCTTTTTCAAAAAAGCCATGTTCCCATGGCGAGAGACTCGTTTTCTGTGAGAAAATGCATTAAAAGGAGGGATTTCATGAGAAACACTATAAATACATATTGTACTTGTCTGAAAACGCACAGAACCTTGAAATAGAAGGTTTCTCACCAAAAAACACATTGGTGAAACCCCTATCTTAAGGCTCTGAGTGTTTGCACACATGTACAACAGGCATGGTTAAACTATAACGTTTTTAGTGAAATCATGTTTCTCTCGAGGAGAAAACGCGTTTAAAGCCATAAAAAGATCTCACTGTGTTTTGGCATTGACCAAGCTACCAACAACCTAAAAAATGATCAGAACTGGAGAAATTACATATTGACATTGGGTGAAATCACGTAACTCTTAAGGACGTGTTGCAGACTTGTTGAATAGATTCATTTTTCTTGTTTTGTTTGTTTTTGATGAAATTGCTTTTCTCGTCGAGAAAAGGCGTTTAACGCGATAAAAAAGGTTTAGTGCGTTATGAATACGGGCTAGCTTACCAAAAGTACAAATGTGAACTAAATAAGGCCGGGAGTCGTTTTTATTGCTTAAAACACGATTTCTCGACCAGAATATGCTTTTTCAAAAAAGCCATGTTCCCATGGCGAGAGACTCGTTTTCTGTGAGAAAATGCATTAAAAGGAGGGATTTCATGAGAAACACTATAAATACATATTGTACTTGTCTGAAAACGCACAGAACCTTGAAATAGAGGGTTTCTCACCAAAAAACACATTGGTGAAACCCCTATCTTAAGGCTCTGAGTGTTTGCACACATGTACAAACAGGCATGTTTAAACTATAACGTTTTTAGTGAAATCATGTTTCTCTCGAGGAGAAAACGCGTTTAAAGCCATAAAAAGATCTCACTGTGTTTTGGCATTGACCAAGCTACCAACAACCTAAAAAATGATCAGAACTGGAGAAATTACATATTGACATTGGGTGAAATCATGTAACTCTTAAGGACGTGTTGCAGACTTGTTGAATAGATTCATTTTTCTTGTTTTGTTTGTTTTTGATGAAATTGCTTTTCTCGTCGACAAAAGAAGTTTAACGCGATAAAAAGGTTTAGTGCGTTATGAATACGGGCTAGCTTACCAAAAGTACAAATGTGAATTAAATAAGGCCGGGAGTCGTTTTTATTGCTTAAAACACGATTTCTCGACCAGAATATGCTTTTTCAAAAAAGCCATGTTCCCATGGCGAGAGACTCGTTTTCTGTGAGAAAATGCATTAAAAGGAGGGATTTCATCAGAAACACTATAAATACATATTGTACTTGTCTGAAAACGCACAGAACCTTGAAATAGAAGGTTTCTCACCAAAAAACACATTGGTGAAACCCCTATCTTAAGGCTCTGAGTGTTTGCACACATGTACAACAGGCATGGTTAAACTATAACGTTTTTAGTGAAATCATGTTTCTCTCGAGGAGAAAACGCGTTTAAAGCCATAAAAAGATCTCACTGTGTTTTGGCATTGACCAAGCTACCAACAACCTAAAAAATGATCAGAACTGGAGAAATTACATATTGACATTGGGTGAAATCACGTAACTCTTAAGGACGTGTTGCAGACTTGTTGAATAGATTCATTTTTCTTGTTTTGTTTGTTTTTGATGAAATTGCTTTTCTCGTCGACAAAAGAAGTTTAACGCGATAAAAAGGTTTAGTGCGTTATGAATACGGGCTAGCTTACCAAAAGTACAAATGTGAACTAAATAAGGCCGGGAGTCGTTTTTATTGCTTAAAACACGATTTCTCGACCAGAATATGCTTTTTCAAAAAAGCCATGTTCCCATGGCGAGAGACTCGTTTTCTGTGAGAAAATGGATTAAAAGGAGGGATTTCATCAGAAACACTATAAATACATATTGTACTTGTCTGAAAACGCACAGAACCTTGAAATAGAGGGTTTCTCACCAAAAAACACATTGGTGAAACCCCTATCTTAAGGCTCTGAGTGTTTGCACACATGTACAAACAGGCATGTTTAAACTATAACGTTTTTAGTGAAATCATGTTTCTCTCGAGGAGAAAACGCGTTTAAAGCCATAAAAAGATCTCACTGTGTTTTGGCATTGACCAAGCTACCAACAACCTAAAAAATGATCAGAACTGGAGAAATTACATATTGACATTGGGTGAAATCATGTAACTCTTAAGGACGTGTTGCAGACTTGTTGAATAGATTCATTTTTCTTGTTTTGTTTGTTTTTGATGAAATTGCTTTTCTCGTCGACAAAAGAAGTTTAACGCGATAAAAAGGTTTAGTGCGTTATGAATACGGGCTAGCTTACCAAAAGTACAAATGTGAACTAAATAAGGCCGGGAGTCGTTTTTATTGCTTAAAACACGATTTCTCGACCAGAATATGCTTTTTCAAAAAAGCCATGTTCCCATGGCGAGAGACTCGTTTTCTGTGAGAAAATGCATTAAAAGGAGGGATTTCATGAGAAACACTATAAATACATATTGTACTTGTCTGAAAACGCACAGAACCTTGAAATAGAGGGTTTCTCACCAAAAAACACATTGGTGAAACCCCTATCTTAAGGCTCTGAGTGTTTGCACACATGTACAAACAGGCATGTTTAAACTATAACGTTTTTAGTGAAATCATGTTTCTCTCGAGGAGAAAACGCGTTTAAAGCCATAAAAAGATCTCACTGTGTTTTGGCATTGACCAAGCTACCAACAACCTAAAAAATGATCAGAACTGGAGAAATTACATATTGACATTGGGTGAAATCATGTAACTCTTAAGGACGTGTTGCAGACTTGTTGAATAGATTCATTTTTCTTGTTTTGTTTGTTTTTGATGAAATTGCTTTTCTCGTCGAGAAAAGAAGTTTAACGCGATAAAAAGGTTTAGTGCGTTATGAATACGGGCTAGCTTACCAAAAGTACAAATGTGAACTAAATAAGGCCGGGAGTCGTTTTTATTGCTTAAAACACGATTTCTCGACCAGAATATGCTTTTTCAAAAAAGCCATGTTCCCATGGCGAGAGACTCGTTTTCTGTGAGAAAATGCATTAAAAGGAGGGATTTCATCAGAAACACTATAAATACATATTGTACTTGTCTGAAAACGCACAGAACCTTGAAATAGAAGGTTTCTCACCAAAAAACACATTGGTGAAACCCCTATCTTAAGGCTCTGAGTGTTTGCACACATGTACAACAGGCATGTTTAAACTATAACGTTTTTAGTGAAATCATGTTTCTCTCGAGGAGAAAACGCGTTTAAAGCCATAAAAAGATCTCACTGTGTTTTGGCATTGACCAAGCTACCAACAAACCTAAAAAATGATCAGAACTGGAGAAATTACACATTGACATTGGGTGAAATCATGTAACTCTTAAGGACGTGTTGCAGACTTGTTGAATAGATTCATTTTTCTTGTTTTGTTTGTTTTTGATGAAATTGCTTTTCTCGTCGACAAAAGGCGTTTAACGCGATAAAAAGGTTTAGTGCGTTATGAATACGGGCTAGCTTACCAACAGTACAAATGTGAACTAAATAAGGCCGGGAGTCGTTTTTATTGCTTAAAACACGATTTCTCGACCAGAATATGCTTTTTCAAAAAAGCCATGTTCCCATGGCGAGAGACTCGTTTTCTGTGAGAAAATGCATTAAAAGGAGGGATTTCATGAGAAACACTATAAATACATATTGTACTTGTCTGAAAACGCACAGAACCTTGAAATAGAAGGTTTCTCACCAAAAAACACATTGGTGAAACCCCTATCTTAAGGCTCTGAGTGTTTGCACACATGTACAACAGGCATGGTTAAACTATAACGTTTTTAGTGAAATCATGTTTCTCTCGAGGAGAAAACGCGTTTAAAGCCATAAAAAGATCTCACTGTGTTTTGGCATTGACCAAGCTACCAACAAACCTAAAAAATGATCAGAACTGGAGAAATTACACATTGACATTGGGTGAAATCATGTAACTCTTAAGGACGTGTTGCAGACTTGTTGAATAGATTCATTTTTCTTGTTTTGTTTGTTTTTGATGAAATTGCTTTTCTCGTCGACAAAAGGCGTTTAACGCGATAAAAAGGTTTAGTGCGTTATGAATACGGGCTAGCTTACCAACAGTACAAATGTGAACTAAATAAGGCCGGGAGTCGTTTTTATTGCTTAAAACACGATTTCTCGACCAGAATATGCTTTTTCAAAAAAGCCATGTTCCCATGGCGAGAGACTCGTTTTCTGTGAGAAAATGCATTAAAAGGAGGGATTTCATGAGAAACACTATAAATACATATTGTACTTGTCTGAAAACGCACAGAACCTTGAAATAGAAGGTTTCTCACCAAAAAACACATTGGTGAAACCCCTATCTTAAGGCTCTGAGTGTTTGCACACATGTACAACAGGCATGGTTAAACTATAACGTTTTTAGTGAAATCATGTTTCTCTCGAGGAGAAAACGCGTTTAAAGCCATAAAAAGATCTCACTGTGTTTTGGCATTGACCAAGCTACCAACAACCTAAAAAATGATCAGAACTGGAGAAATTACATATTGACATTGGGTGAAATCACGTAACTCTTAAGGACGTGTTGCAGACTTGTTGAATAGATTCATTTTTCTTGTTTTGTTTGTTTTTGATGAAATTGCTTTTCTCGTCGAGAAAAGGCGTTTAACGCGATAAAAAAGGTTTAGTGCGTTATGAATACGGGCTAGCTTACCAAAAGTACAAATGTGAACTAAATAAGGCCGGGAGTCGTTTTTATTGCTTAAAACACGATTTCTCGACCAGAATATGCTTTTTCAAAAAAGCCATGTTCCCATGGCGAGAGACTCGTTTTCTGTGAGAAAATGCATTAAAAGGAGGGATTTCATGAGAAACACTATAAATACATATTGTACTTGTCTGAAAACGCACAGAACCTTGAAATAGAGGGTTTCTCACCAAAAAACACATTGGTGAAACCCCTATCTTAAGGCTCTGAGTGTTTGCACACATGTACAAACAGGCATGTTTAAACTATAACGTTTTTAGTGAAATCATGTTTCTCTCGAGGAGAAAACGCGTTTAAAGCCATAAAAAGATCTCACTGTGTTTTGGCATTGACCAAGCTACCAACAACCTAAAAAATGATCAGAACTGGAGAAATTACATATTGACATTGGGTGAAATCATGTAACTCTTAAGGACGTGTTGCAGACTTGTTGAATAGATTCATTTTTCTTGTTTTGTTTGTTTTTGATGAAATTGCTTTTCTCGTCGACAAAAGAAGTTTAACGCGATAAAAAGGTTTAGTGCGTTATGAATACGGGCTAGCTTACCAAAAGTACAAATGTGAATTAAATAAGGCCGGGAGTCGTTTTTATTGCTTAAAACACGATTTCTCGACCAGAATATGCTTTTTCAAAAAAGCCATGTTCCCATGGCGAGAGACTCGTTTTCTGTGAGAAAATGCATTAAAAGGAGGGATTTCATCAGAAACACTATAAATACATATTGTACTTGTCTGAAAACGCACAGAACCTTGAAATAGAAGGTTTCTCACCAAAAAACACATTGGTGAAACCCCTATCTTAAGGCTCTGAGTGTTTGCACACATGTACAACAGGCATGGTTAAACTATAACGTTTTTAGTGAAATCATGTTTCTCTCGAGGAGAAAACGCGTTTAAAGCCATAAAAAGATCTCACTGTGTTTTGGCATTGACCAAGCTACCAACAACCTAAAAAATGATCAGAACTGGAGAAATTACATATTGACATTGGGTGAAATCACGTAACTCTTAAGGACGTGTTGCAGACTTGTTGAATAGATTCATTTTTCTTGTTTTGTTTGTTTTTGATGAAATTGCTTTTCTCGTCGACAAAAGAAGTTTAACGCGATAAAAAGGTTTAGTGCGTTATGAATACGGGCTAGCTTACCAAAAGTACAAATGTGAACTAAATAAGGCCGGGAGTCGTTTTTATTGCTTAAAACACGATTTCTCGACCAGAATATGCTTTTTCAAAAAAGCCATGTTCCCATGGCGAGAGACTCGTTTTCTGTGAGAAAATGGATTAAAAGGAGGGATTTCATCAGAAACACTATAAATACATATTGTACTTGTCTGAAAACGCACAGAACCTTGAAATAGAGGGTTTCTCACCAAAAAACACATTGGTGAAACCCCTATCTTAAGGCTCTGAGTGTTTGCACACATGTACAAACAGGCATGTTTAAACTATAACGTTTTTAGTGAAATCATGTTTCTCTCGAGGAGAAAACGCGTTTAAAGCCATAAAAAGATCTCACTGTGTTTTGGCATTGACCAAGCTACCAACAACCTAAAAAATGATCAGAACTGGAGAAATTACATATTGACATTGGGTGAAATCATGTAACTCTTAAGGACGTGTTGCAGACTTGTTGAATAGATTCATTTTTCTTGTTTTGTTTGTTTTTGATGAAATTGCTTTTCTCGTCGACAAAAGAAGTTTAACGCGATAAAAAGGTTTAGTGCGTTATGAATACGGGCTAGCTTACCAAAAGTACAAATGTGAACTAAATAAGGCCGGGAGTCGTTTTTATTGCTTAAAACACGATTTCTCGACCAGAATATGCTTTTTCAAAAAAGCCATGTTCCCATGGCGAGAGACTCGTTTTCTGTGAGAAAATGCATTAAAAGGAGGGATTTCATGAGAAACACTATAAATACATATTGTACTTGTCTGAAAACGCACAGAACCTTGAAATAGAGGGTTTCTCACCAAAAAACACATTGGTGAAACCCCTATCTTAAGGCTCTGAGTGTTTGCACACATGTACAAACAGGCATGTTTAAACTATAACGTTTTTAGTGAAATCATGTTTCTCTCGAGGAGAAAACGCGTTTAAAGCCATAAAAAGATCTCACTGTGTTTTGGCATTGACCAAGCTACCAACAACCTAAAAAATGATCAGAACTGGAGAAATTACATATTGACATTGGGTGAAATCATGTAACTCTTAAGGACGTGTTGCAGACTTGTTGAATAGATTCATTTTTCTTGTTTTGTTTGTTTTTGATGAAATTGCTTTTCTCGTCGAGAAAAGAAGTTTAACGCGATAAAAAGGTTTAGTGCGTTATGAATACGGGCTAGCTTACCAAAAGTACAAATGTGAACTAAATAAGGCCGGGAGTCGTTTTTATTGCTTAAAACACGATTTCTCGACCAGAATATGCTTTTTCAAAAAAGCCATGTTCCCATGGCGAGAGACTCGTTTTCTGTGAGAAAATGCATTAAAAGGAGGGATTTCATCAGAAACACTATAAATACATATTGTACTTGTCTGAAAACGCACAGAACCTTGAAATAGAAGGTTTCTCACCAAAAAACACATTGGTGAAACCCCTATCTTAAGGCTCTGAGTGTTTGCACACATGTACAACAGGCATGTTTAAACTATAACGTTTTTAGTGAAATCATGTTTCTCTCGAGGAGAAAACGCGTTTAAAGCCATAAAAAGATCTCACTGTGTTTTGGCATTGACCAAGCTACCAACAAACCTAAAAAATGATCAGAACTGGAGAAATTACACATTGACATTGGGTGAAATCATGTAACTCTTAAGGACGTGTTGCAGACTTGTTGAATAGATTCATTTTTCTTGTTTTGTTTGTTTTTGATGAAATTGCTTTTCTCGTCGACAAAAGGCGTTTAACGCGATAAAAAGGTTTAGTGCGTTATGAATACGGGCTAGCTTACCAACAGTACAAATGTGAACTAAATAAGGCCGGGAGTCGTTTTTATTGCTTAAAACACGATTTCTCGACCAGAATATGCTTTTTCAAAAAAGCCATGTTCCCATGGCGAGAGACTCGTTTTCTGTGAGAAAATGCATTAAAAGGAGGGATTTCATGAGAAACACTATAAATACATATTGTACTTGTCTGAAAACGCACAGAACCTTGAAATAGAAGGTTTCTCACCAAAAAACACATTGGTGAAACCCCTATCTTAAGGCTCTGAGTGTTTGCACACATGTACAACAGGCATGGTTAAACTATAACGTTTTTAGTGAAATCATGTTTCTCTCGAGGAGAAAACGCGTTTAAAGCCATAAAAAGATCTCACTGTGTTTTGGCATTGACCAAGCTACCAACAACCTAAAAAATGATCAGAACTGGAGAAATTACATATTGACATTGGGTGAAATCACGTAACTCTTAAGGACGTGTTGCAGACTTGTTGAATAGATTCATTTTTCTTGTTTTGTTTGTTTTTGATGAAATTGCTTTTCTCGTCGAGAAAAGGCGTTTAACGCGATAAAAAAGGTTTAGTGCGTTATGAATACGGGCTAGCTTACCAAAAGTACAAATGTGAACTAAATAAGGCCGGGAGTCGTTCTTATTGCTTAAAACACGATTTCTCGACCAGAATATGCTTTTTCAAAAAAGCCATGTTCCCATGGCGAGAGACTCGTTTTCTGTGAGAAAATGCATTAAAAGGAGGGATTTCATGAGAAACACTATAAATACATATTGTACTTGTCTGAAAACGCACAGAACCTTGAAATAGAGGGTTTCTCACCAAAAAACACATTGGTGAAACCCCTATCTTAAGGCTCTGAGTGTTTGCACACATGTACAAACAGGCATGTTTAAACTATAACGTTTTTAGTGAAATCATGTTTCTCTCGAGGAGAAAACGCGTTTAAAGCCATAAAAAGATCTCACTGTGTTTTGGCATTGACCAAGCTACCAACAACCTAAAAAATGATCAGAAATGGAGAAATTACATATTGACATTGGGTGAAATCATGTAACTCTTAAGGACGTGTTGCAGACTTGTTGAATAGATTCATTTTTCTTGTTTTGTTTGTTTTTGATGAAATTGCTTTTCTCGTCGACAAAAGAAGTTTAACGCGATAAAAAGGTTTAGTGCGTTATGAATACGGGCTAGCTTACCAAAAGTACAAATGTGAATTAAATAAGGCCGGGAGTCGTTTTTATTGCTTAAAACACGATTTCTCGACCAGAATATGCTTTTTCAAAAAAGCCATGTTCCCATGGCGAGAGACTCGTTTTCTGTGAGAAAATGCATTAAAAGGAGGGATTTCATCAGAAACACTATAAATACATATTGTACTTGTCTGAAAACGCACAGAACCTTGAAATAGAAGGTTTCTCACCAAAAAACACATTGGTGAAACCCCTATCTTAAGGCTCTGAGTGTTTGCACACATGTACAACAGGCATGGTTAAACTATAACGTTTTTAGTGAAATCATGTTTCTCTCGAGGAGAAAACGCGTTTAAAGCCATAAAAAGATCTCACTGTGTTTTGGCATTGACCAAGCTACCAACAAACCTAAAAAATGATCAGAACTGGAGAAATTACACATTGACATTGGGTGAAATCATGTAACTCTTAAGGACGTTTTGCTGACTTGTTGAATAGATTCATTTTTCTTGTTTTGTTTGTTTTTGATGAAATTGTGCTTTTCTCGTCGAGAAAAGGCGTTTAACGCGATAAAAAGGTTTAGTGCGTTATGAATACGGGCTGGCTTACCAAAAGTACAAATGTGATCCAAATAAGGCCGGGAGTCGTTTTTATTGCTTAAAACACGATTTCTCGACCAGAATATGCTTTTTCAAAAAAGCCATGTTCCCATGGCGAGAGACTCGTTTTCTGTGAGAAAATGCATTAAAAGGAGGGATTTCATCAGAAACACTATAAATACATATTGTACTTGTCTGAAAACGCACAGAACCTTGAAATAGAAGGTTTCTCACCAAAAAACACATTGGTGAAACCCCTATCTTAAGGCTCTGAGTGTTTGCATACATGTACAAACAGGCATGTTTAAACTATAACGTTTTTAGTGAAATCATGTTTCTCTCGAGGAGAAAACGCGTTTAAAGCCATAAAAAGATCTCACTGTGTTTTGGCATTGACCAAGCTACCAACAACCTAAAAAATGATCAGAACTGGAGAAATTACATATTGACATTGGGTGAAATCACGTAACTCTTAAGGACGTGTTGCAGACTTGTTGAATAGATTCATTTTTCTTGTTTTGTTTGTTTTTGATGAAATTGCTTTTCTCGTCGAGAAAAGGCGTTTAACGCGATAAAAAAGGTTTAGTGCGTTATGAATACGGGCTAGCTTACCAAAAGTACAAATGTGAACTAAATAAGGCCGGGAGTCGTTTTTATTGCTTAAAACACGATTTCTCGACCAGAATATGCTTTTTCAAAAAAGCCATGTTCCCATGGCGAGAGACTCGTTTTCTGTGAGAAAATGCATTAAAAGGAGGGATTTCATGAGAAACACTATAAATACATATTTTACTTGTCTGAAAACGCACAGAACCTTGAAATAGAGGGTTTCTCACCAAAAAACACATTGGTGAAACCCCTATCTTAAGGCTCTGAGTGTTTGCACACATGTACAAACAGGCATGTTTAAACTATAACGTTTTTAGTGAAATCATGTTTCTCTCGAGGAGAAAACGCGTTTAAAGCCATAAAAAGATCTCACTGTGTTTTGGCATTGACCAAGCTACCAACAAACCTAAAAAATGATCAGAACTGGAGAAATTACACATTGACATTGGGTGAAATCATGTAACTCTTAAGGACGTTTTGCTGACTTGTTGAATAGATTCATTTTTCTTGTTTTGTTTGTTTTTGATGAAATTGTGCTTTTCTCGTCGAGAAAAGGCGTTTAACGCGATAAAAAGGTTTAGTGCGTTATGAATACGGGCTGGCTTACCAAAAGTACAAATGTGATCCAAATAAGGCCGGGAGTCGTTTTTATTGCTTAAAACACGATTTCTCGACCAGAATATGCTTTTTCAAAAAAGCCATGTTCCCATGGCGAGAGACTCGTTTTCTGTGAGAAAATGCATTAAAAGGAGGGATTTCATCAGAAACACTATAAATACATATTGTACTTGTCTGAAAACGCACAGAACCTTGAAATAGAAGGTTTCTCACCAAAAAACACATTGGTGAAACCCCTATCTTAAGGCTCTGAGTGTTTGCATACATGTACAAACAGGCATGTTTAAACTATAACGTTTTTAGTGAAATCATGTTTCTCTCGAGGAGAAAACGCGTTTAAAGCCATAAAAAGATCTCACTGTGTTTTGGCATTGACCAAGCTACCAACAACCTAAAAAATGATCAGAACTGGAGAAATTACATATTGACATTGGGTGAAATCACGTAACTCTTAAGGACGTGTTGCAGACTTGTTGAATAGATTCATTTTTCTTGTTTTGTTTGTTTTTGATGAAATTGCTTTTCTCGTCGAGAAAAGGCGTTTAACGCGATAAAAAAGGTTTAGTGCGTTATGAATACGGGCTAGCTTACCAAAAGTACAAATGTGAACTAAATAAGGCCGGGAGTCGTTTTTATTGCTTAAAACACGATTTCTCGACCAGAATATGCTTTTTCAAAAAAGCCATGTTCCCATGGCGAGAGACTCGTTTTCTGTGAGAAAATGCATTAAAAGGAGGGATTTCATGAGAAACACTATAAATACATATTTTACTTGTCTGAAAACGCACAGAACCTTGAAATAGAGGGTTTCTCACCAAAAAACACATTGGTGAAACCCCTATCTTAAGGCTCTGAGTGTTTGCACACATGTACAAACAGGCATGTTTAAACTATAACGTTTTTAGTGAAATCATGTTTCTCTCGAGGAGAAAACGCGTTTAAAGCCATAAAAAGATCTCACTGTGTTTTGGCATTGACCAAGCTACCAACAAACCTAAAAAATGATCAGAACTGGAGAAATTACATATTGACATTGGGTGAAATCATGTAACTCTTAAGGACGTTTTGCTGACTTGTTGAATAGATTCATTTTTCTTGTTTTGTTTGTTTTTGATGAAATTGTGCTTTTCTCGTCGACAAAAGGCGTTTAACGCGATAAAAAGGTTTAGTGCGTTATGAATACGGGCTGGCTTACCAAAAGTACAAATGTGATCCAAATAAGGCCGGGAGTCGTTTTTATTGCTTAAAACACGATTTCTCGACCAGAATATGCTTTTTCAAAAAAGCCATGTTCCCATGGCGAGAGACTCGTTTTCTGTGAGAAAATGCATTAAAAGGAGGGATTTCATCAGAAACACTATAAATACATATTGTACTTGTCTGAAAACGCACAGAACCTTGAAATAGAAGGTTTCTCACCAAAAAACACATTGGTGAAACCCCTATCTTAAGGCTCTGAGTGTTTGCATACATGTACAAACAGGCATGTTTAAACTATAACGTTTTTAGTGAAATCATGTTTCTCTCGAGGAGAAAACGCGTTTAAAGCCATAAAAAGATCTCACTGTGTTTTGGCATTGACCAAGCTACCAACAACCTAAAAAATGATCAGAACTGGAGAAATTACATATTGACATTGGGTGAAATCACGTAACTCTTAAGGACGTGTTGCAGACTTGTTGAATAGATTCATTTTTCTTGTTTTGTTTGTTTTTGATGAAATTGCTTTTCTCGTCGAGAAAAGGCGTTTAACGCGATAAAAAAGGTTTAGTGCGTTATGAATACGGGCTAGCTTACCAAAAGTACAAATGTGAACTAAATAAGGCCGGGAGTCGTTTTTATTGCTTAAAACACGATTTCTCGACCAGAATATGCTTTTTCAAAAAAGCCATGTTCCCATGGCGAGAGACTCGTTTTCTGTGAGAAAATGCATTAAAAGGAGGGATTTCATGAGAAACACTATAAATACATATTTTACTTGTCTGAAAACGCACAGAACCTTGAAATACAAGGTTTCTCACCAAAAAACACATTGGTGAAACCCCTATCTTAAGGCTCTGAGTGTTTGCACACATGTACAACAGGCATGTTTAAACTATAACGTTTTTAGTGAAATCATGTTTCTCTCGAGGAGAAAACGCGTTTAAAGCCATAAAAAGATCTCACTGTGTTTTGGCATTGACCAAGCTACCAACAAACCTAAAAAATGATCAGAACTGGAGAAATTACACATTGACATTGGGTGAAATCATGTAACTCTTAAGGACGTGTTGCAGACTTGTTGAATAGATTCATTTTTCTTGTTTTGTTTGTTTTTGATGAAATTGCTTTTCTCGTCGACAAAAGGCGTTTAACGCGATAAAAAGGTTTAGTGCGTTATGAATACGGGCTAGCTTACCAACAGTACAAATGTGAACTAAATAAGGCCGGGAGTCGTTTTTATTGCTTAAAACACGATTTCTCGACCAGAATATGCTTTTTCAAAAAAGCCATGTTCCCATGGCGAGAGACTCGTTTTCTGTGAGAAAATGCATTAAAAGGAGGGATTTCATGAGAAACACTATAAATACATATTGTACTTGTCTGAAAACGCACAGAACCTTGAAATAGAAGGTTTCTCACCAAAAAACACATTGGTGAAACCCCTATCTTAAGGCTCTGAGTGTTTGCACACATGTACAACAGGCATGGTTAAACTATAACGTTTTTAGTGAAATCATGTTTCTCTCGAGGAGAAAACGCGTTTAAAGCCATAAAAAGATCTCACTGTGTTTTGGCATTGACCAAGCTACCAACAACCTAAAAAATGATCAGAACTGGAGAAATTACATATTGACATTGGGTGAAATCACGTAACTCTTAAGGACGTGTTGCAGACTTGTTGAATAGATTCATTTTTCTTGATTTGTTTGTTTTTGATGAAATTGCTTTTCTCGTCGAGAAAAGGCGTTTAACGCGATAAAAAAGGTTTAGTGCGTTATGAATACGGGCTAGCTTACCAAAAGTACAAATGTGAACTAAATAAGGCCGGGAGTCGTTTTTATTGCTTAAAACACGATTTCTCGACCAGAATATGCTTTTTCAAAAAAGCCATGTTCCCATGGCGAGAGACTCGTTTTCTGTGAGAAAATGCATTAAAAGGAGGGATTTCATGAGAAACACTATAAATACATATTGTACTTGTCTGAAAACGCACAGAACCTTGAAATAGAGGGTTTCTCACCAAAAAACACATTGGTGAAACCCCTATCTTAAGGCTCTGAGTGTTTGCACACATGTACAAACAGGCATGTTTAAACTATAACGTTTTTAGTGAAATCATGTTTCTCTCGAGGAGAAAACGCGTTTAAAGCCATAAAAAGATCTCACTGTGTTTTGGCATTGACCAAGCTACCAACAACCTAAAAAATGATCAGAACTGGAGAAATTACATATTGACATTGGGTGAAATCATGTAACTCTTAAGGACGTGTTGCAGACTTGTTGAATAGATTCATTTTTCTTGTTTTGTTTGTTTTTGATGAAATTGCTTTTCTCGTCGAGAAAAGAAGTTTAACGCGATAAAAAGGTTTAGTGCGTTATGAATACGGGCTAGCTTACCAAAAGTACAAATGTGAATTAAATAAGGCCGGGAGTCGTTTTTATTGCTTAAAACACGATTTCTCGACCAGAATATGCTTTTTCAAAAAAGCCATGTTCCCATGGCGAGAGACTCGTTTTCTGTGAGAAAATGCATTAAAAGGAGGGATTTCATCAGAAACACTATAAATACATATTGTACTTGTCTGAAAACGCACAGAACCTTGAAATAGAAGGTTTCTCACCAAAAAACACATTGGTGAAACCCCTATCTTAAGGCTCTGAGTGTTTGCACACATGTACAACAGGCATGGTTAAACTATAACGTTTTTAGTGAAATCATGTTTCTCTCGAGGAGAAAACGCGTTTAAAGCCATAAAAAGATCTCACTGTGTTTTGGCATTGACCAAGCTACCAACAACCTAAAAAATGATCAGAACTGGAGAAATTACATATTGACATTGGGTGAAATCACGTAACTCTTAAGGACGTGTTGCAGACTTGTTGAATAGATTCATTTTTCTTGTTTTGTTTGTTTTTGATGAAATTGCTTTTCTCGTCGACAAAAGAAGTTTAACGCGATAAAAAGGTTTAGTGCGTTATGAATACGGGCTAGCTTACCAAAAGTACAAATGTGAACTAAATAAGGCCGGGAGTCGTTTTTATTGCTTAAAACACGATTTCTCGACCAGAATATGCTTTTTCAAAAAAGCCATGTTCCCATGGCGAGAGACTCGTTTTCTGTGAGAAAATGCATTAAAAGGAGGGATTTCATCAGAAACACTATAAATACATATTGTACTTGTCTGAAAACGCACAGAACCTTGAAATAGAGGGTTTCTCACCAAAAAACACATTGGTGAAACCCCTATCTTAAGGCTCTGAGTGTTTGCACACATGTACAAACAGGCATGTTTAAACTATAACGTTTTTAGTGAAATCATGTTTCTCTCGAGGAGAAAACGCGTTTAAAGCCATAAAAAGATCTCACTGTGTTTTGGCATTGACCAAGCTACCAACAAACCTAAAAAATGATCAGAACTGGAGAAATTACATATTGACATTGGGTGAAATCATGTAACTCTTAAGGACGTGTTGCAGACTTGTTGAATAGATTCATTTTTCTTGTTTTGTTTGTTTTTGATGAAATTGCTTTTCTCGTCGACAAAAGAAGTTTAACGCGATAAAAAGGTTTAGTGCGTTATGAATACGGGCTAGCTTACCAAAAGTACAAATGTGAATTAAATAAGGCCGGGAGTCGTTTTTATTGCTTAAAACACGATTTCTCGACCAGAATATGCTTTTTCAAAAAAGCCATGTTCCCATGGCGAGAGACTCGTTTTCTGTGAGAAAATGCATTAAAAGGAGGGATTTCATCAGAAACACTATAAATACATATTGTACTTGTCTGAAAACGCACAGAACCTTGAAATAGAAGGTTTCTCACCAAAAAACACATTGGTGAAACCCCTATCTTAAGGCTCTGAGTGTTTGCACACATGTACAACAGGCATGGTTAAACTATAACGTTTTTAGTGAAATCATGTTTCTCTCGAGGAGAAAACGCGTTTAAAGCCATAAAAAGATCTCACTGTGTTTTGGCATTGACCAAGCTACCAACAAACCTAAAAAATGATCAGAACTGGAGAAATTACACATTGACATTGGGTGAAATCATGTAACTCTTAAGGACGTTTTGCTGACTTGTTGAATAGATTCATTTTTCTTGTTTTGTTTGTTTTTGATGAAATTGTGCTTTTCTCGTCGAGAAAAGGCGTTTAACGCGATAAAAAGGTTTAGTGCGTTATGAATACGCGCTGGCTTACCAAAAGTACAAATGTGATCCAAATAAGGCCGGGAGTCGTTTTTATTGCTTAAAACACGATTTCTCGACCAGAATATGCTTTTTCAAAAAAGCCATGTTCCCATGGCGAGAGACTCGTTTTCTGTGAGAAAATGCATTAAAAGGAGGGATTTCATCAGAAACACTATAAATACATATTGTACTTGTCTGAAAACGCACAGAACCATGAAATAGAAGGTTTCTCACCAAAAAACACATTGGTGAAACCCCTATCTTAAGGCTCTGAGTGTTTGCATACATGTACAAACAGGCATGTTTAAACTATAACGTTTTTAGTGAAATCATGTTTCTCTCGAGGAGAAAACGCGTTTAAAGCCATAAAAAGATCTCACTGTGTTTTGGCATTGACCAAGCTACCAACAACCTAAAAAATGATCAGAACTGGAGAAATTACATATTGACATTGGGTGAAATCACGTAACTCTTAAGGACGTGTTGCAGACTTGTTGAATAGATTCATTTTTCTTGTTTTGTTTGTTTTTGATGAAATTGCTTTTCTCGTCGAGAAAAGGCGTTTAACGCGATAAAAAAGGTTTAGTGCGTTATGAATACGGGCTAGCTTACCAAAAGTACAAATGTGAACTAAATAAGGCCGGGAGTCGTTTTTATTGCTTAAAACACGATTTCTCGACCAGAATATGCTTTTTCAAAAAAGCCATGTTCCCATGGCGAGAGACTCGTTTTCTGTGAGAAAATGCATTAAAAGGAGGGATTTCATGAGAAACACTATAAATACATATTGTACTTGTCTGAAAACGCACAGAACCTTGAAATAGAGGGTTTCTCACCAAAAAACACATTGGTGAAACCCCTATCTTAAGGCTCTGAGTGTTTGCACACATGTACAAACAGGCATGTTTAAACTATAACGTTTTTAGTGAAATCATGTTTCTCTCGAGGAGAAAACGCGTTTAAAGCCATAAAAAGATCTCACTGTGTTTTGGCATTGACCAAGCTACCAACAACCTAAAAAATGATCAGAACTGGAGAAATTACATATTGACATTGGGTGAAATCATGTAACTCTTAAGGACGTGTTTGTTGAATAGATTCATTTTTCTTGTTTTGTTTGTTTTTGATGAAATTGCTTTTCTCGTCGAGAAAAGAAGTTTAACGCGATAAAAAGGTTTAGTGCGTTATGAATACGGGCTAGCTTACCAAAAGTACAAATGTGAACTAAATAAGGCCGGGAGTCGTTTTTATTGCTTAAAACACGATTTCTCGACCAGAATATGCTTTTTCAAAAAAGCCATGTTCCCATGGCGAGAGACTCGTTTTCTGTGAGAAAATGCATTAAAAGGAGGGATTTCATCAGAAACACTATAAATACATATTGTACTTGTCTGAAAACGCACAGAACCTTGAAATAGAAGGTTTCTCACCAAAAAACACATTGGTGAAACCCCTATCTTAAGGCTCTGAGTGTTTGCACACATGTACAACAGGCATGTTTAAACTATAACGTTTTTAGTGAAATCATGTTTCTCTCGAGGAGAAAACGCGTTTAAAGCCATAAAAAGATCTCACTGTGTTTTGGCATTGACCAAGCTACCAACAAACCTAAAAAATGATCAGAACTGGAGAAATTACACATTGACATTGGGTGAAATCATGTAACTCTTAAGGATGTGTTGCAGACTTGTTGAATAGATTCATTTTTCTTGTTTTGTTTGTTTTTGATGAAATTGCTTTTCTCGTCGACAAAAGGCGTTTAACGCGATAAAAAGGTTTAGTGCGTTATGAATACGGGCTAGCTTACCAACAGTACAAATGTGAACTAAATAAGGCCGGGAGTCGTTTTTATTGCTTAAAACACGATTTCTCGACCAGAATATGCTTTTTCAAAAAAGCCATGTTCCCATGGCGAGAGACTCGTTTTCTGTGAGAAAATGCATTAAAAGGAGGGATTTCATGAGAAACACTATAAATACATATTGTACTTGTCTGAAAACGCACAGAACCTTGAAATAGAAGGTTTCTCACCAAAAAACACATTGGTGAAACCCCTATCTTAAGGCTCTGAGTGTTTGCACACATGTACAACAGGCATGGTTAAACTATAACGTTTTTAGTGAAATCATGTTTCTCTCGAGGAGAAAACGCGTTTAACGCCATAAAAAGATCTCACTGTGTTTTGGCATTGACCAAGCTACCAACAACCTAAAAAATGATCAGAACTGGAGAAATTACATATTGACATTGGGTGAAATCACGTAACTCTTAAGGACGTGTTGCAGACTTGTTGAATAGATTCATTTTTCTTGTTTTGTTTGTTTTTGATGAAATTGCTTTTCTCGTCGAGAAAAGGCGTTTAACGCGATAAAAAAGGTTTAGTGCGTTATGAATACGGGCTAGCTTACCAAAAGTACAAATGTGAACTAAATAAGGCCGGGAGTCGTTTTTATTGCTTAAAACACGATTTCTCGACCAGAATATGCTTTTTCAAAAAAGCCATGTTCCCATGGCGAGAGACTCGTTTTCTGTGAGAAAATGCATTAAAAGGAGGGATTTCATGAGAAACACTATAAATACATATTGTACTTGTCTGAAAACGCACAGAACCTTGAAATAGAGGGTTTCTCACCAAAAAACACATTGGTGAAACCCCTATCTTAAGGCTCTGAGTGTTTGCACACATGTACAAACAGGCATGTTTAAACTATAACGTTTTTAGTGAAATCATGTTTCTCTCGAGGAGAAAACGCGTTTAAAGCCATAAAAAGATCTCACTGTGTTTTGGCATTGACCAAGCTACCAACAACCTAAAAAATGATCAGAACTGGAGAAATTACATATTGACATTGGGTGAAATCATGTAACTCTTAAGGACGTGTTGCAGACTTGTTGAATAGATTCATTTTTCTTGTTTTGTTTGTTTTTGATGAAATTGCTTTTCTCGTCGACAAAAGAAGTTTAACGCGATAAAAAGGTTTAGTGCGTTATGAATACGGGCTAGCTTACCAAAAGTACAAATGTGAATTAAATAAGGCCGGGAGTCGTTTTTATTGCTTAAAACACGATTTCTCGACCAGAATATGCTTTTTCAAAAAAGCCATGTTCCCATGGCGAGAGACTCGTTTTCTGTGAGAAAATGCATTAAAAGGAGGGATTTCATCAGAAACACTATAAATACATATTGTACTTGTCTGAAAACGCACAGAACCTTGAAATAGAAGGTTTCTCACCAAAAAACACATTGGTGAAACCCCTATCTTAAGGCTCTGAGTGTTTGCACACATGTACAACAGGCATGGTTAAACTATAACGTTTTTAGTGAAATCATGTTTCTCTCGAGGAGAAAACGCGTTTAAAGCCATAAAAAGATCTCACTGTGTTTTGGCATTGACCAAGCTACCAACA
Organism: Lampris incognitus; assembly: GCF_029633865.1. Classification (NCBI taxonomy): domain Eukaryota; kingdom Metazoa; phylum Chordata; class Actinopteri; order Lampriformes; family Lampridae; genus Lampris; species Lampris incognitus. Next base: position 53,801 of record NW_026611111.1, read on the forward strand.
ACCTAAAAAATGATCAGAACTGGAGAAATTACATATTGACATTGGGTGAAATCACGTAACTCTTAAGGACGTGTTGCAGACTTGTTGAATAGATTCATTTTTCTTGTTTTGTTTGTTTTTGATGAAATTGCTTTTCTCGTCGACAAAAGAAGTTTAACGCGATAAAAAGGTTTAGTGCGTTATGAATACGGGCTAGCTTACCAAAAGTACAAATGTGAACTAAATAAGGCCGGGAGTCGTTTTTATTGCTTAAAACACGATTTCTCGACCAGAATATGCTTTTTCAAAAAAGCCATGTTCCCATGGCGAGAGACTCGTTTTCTGTGAGAAAATGGATTAAAAGGAGGGATTTCATCAGAAACACTATAAATACATATTGTACTTGTCTGAAAACGCACAGAACCTTGAAATAGAGGGTTTCTCACCAAAAAACACATTGGTGAAACCCCTATCTTAAGGCTCTGAGTGTTTGCACACATGTACAAACAGGCATGTTTAAACTATAACGTTTTTAGTGAAATCATGTTTCTCTCGAGGAGAAAACGCGTTTAAAGCCATAAAAAGATCTCACTGTGTTTTGGCATTGACCAAGCTACCAACAACCTAAAAAATGATCAGAACTGGAGAAATTACATATTGACATTGGGTGAAATCATGTAACTCTTAAGGACGTGTTGCAGACTTGTTGAATAGATTCATTTTTCTTGTTTTGTTTGTTTTTGATGAAATTGCTTTTCTCGTCGACAAAAGAAGTTTAACGCGATAAAAAGGTTTAGTGCGTTATGAATACGGGCTAGCTTACCAAAAGTACAAATGTGAACTAAATAAGGCCGGGAGTCGTTTTTATTGCTTAAAACACGATTTCTCGACCAGAATATGCTTTTTCAAAAAAGCCATGTTCCCATGGCGAGAGACTCGTTTTCTGTGAGAAAATGCATTAAAAGGAGGGATTTCATGAGAAACACTATAAATACATATTGTACTTGTCTGAAAACGCACAGAACCTTGAAATAGAGGGTTTCTCACCAAAAAACACATTGGTGAAACCCCTATCTTAAGGCTCTGAGTGTTTGCACACATGTACAAACAGGCATGTTTAAACTATAACGTTTTTAGTGAAATCATGTTTCTCTCGAGGAGAAAACGCGTTTAAAGCCATAAAAAGATCTCACTGTGTTTTGGCATTGACCAAGCTACCAACAACCTAAAAAATGATCAGAACTGGAGAAATTACATATTGACATTGGGTGAAATCATGTAACTCTTAAGGACGTGTTGCAGACTTGTTGAATAGATTCATTTTTCTTGTTTTGTTTGTTTTTGATGAAATTGCTTTTCTCGTCGAGAAAAGAAGTTTAACGCGATAAAAAGGTTTAGTGCGTTATGAATACGGGCTAGCTTACCAAAAGTACAAATGTGAACTAAATAAGGCCGGGAGTCGTTTTTATTGCTTAAAACACGATTTCTCGACCAGAATATGCTTTTTCAAAAAAGCCATGTTCCCATGGCGAGAGACTCGTTTTCTGTGAGAAAATGCATTAAAAGGAGGGATTTCATCAGAAACACTATAAATACATATTGTACTTGTCTGAAAACGCACAGAACCTTGAAATAGAAGGTTTCTCACCAAAAAACACATTGGTGAAACCCCTATCTTAAGGCTCTGAGTGTTTGCACACATGTACAACAGGCATGTTTAAACTATAACGTTTTTAGTGAAATCATGTTTCTCTCGAGGAGAAAACGCGTTTAAAGCCATAAAAAGATCTCACTGTGTTTTGGCATTGACCAAGCTACCAACAAACCTAAAAAATGATCAGAACTGGAGAAATTACACATTGACATTGGGTGAAATCATGTAACTCTTAAGGACGTGTTGCAGACTTGTTGAATAGATTCATTTTTCTTGTTTTGTTTGTTTTTGATGAAATTGCTTTTCTCGTCGACAAAAGGCGTTTAACGCGATAAAAAGGTTTAGTGCGTTATGAATACGGGCTAGCTTACCAACAGTACAAATGTGAACTAAATAAGGCCGGGAGTCGTTTTTATTGCTTAAAACACGATTTCTCGACCAGAATATGCTTTTTCAAAAAAGCCATGTTCCCATGGCGAGAGACTCGTTTTCTGTGAGAAAATGCATTAAAAGGAGGGATTTCATGAGAAACACTATAAATACATATTGTACTTGTCTGAAAACGCACAGAACCTTGAAATAGAAGGTTTCTCACCAAAAAACACATTGGTGAAACCCGTATCTTAAGGCTCTGAGTGTTTGCACACATGTACAACAGGCATGGTTAAACTATAACGTTTTTAGTGAAATCATGTTTCTCTCGAGGAGAAAACGCGTTTAAAGCCATAAAAAGATCTCACTGTGTTTTGGCATTGACCAAGCTACCAACAACCTAAAAAATGATCAGAACTGGAGAAATTACATATTGACATTGGGTGAAATCACGTAACTCTTAAGGACGTGTTGCAGACTTGTTGAATAGATTCATTTTTCTTGTTTTGTTTGTTTTTGATGAAATTGCTTTTCTCGTCGAGAAAAGGCGTTTAACGCGATAAAAAAGGTTTAGTGCGTTATGAATACGGGCTAGCTTACCAAAAGTACAAATGTGAACTAAATAAGGCCGGGAGTCGTTTTTATTGCTTAAAACACGATTTCTCGACCAGAATATGCTTTTTCAAAAAAGCCATGTTCCCATGGCGAGAGACTCGTTTTCTGTGAGAAAATGCATTAAAAGGAGGGATTTCATGAGAAACACTATAAATACATATTGTACTTGTCTGAAAACGCACAGAACCTTGAAATAGAGGGTTTCTCACCAAAAAACACATTGGTGAAACCCCTATCTTAAGGCTCTGAGTGTTTGCACACATGTACAAACAGGCATGTTTAAACTATAACGTTTTTAGTGAAATCATGTTTCTCTCGAGGAGAAAACGCGTTTAAAGCCATAAAAAGATCTCACTGTGTTTTGGCATTGACCAAGCTACCAACAACCTAAAAAATGATCAGAACTGGAGAAATTACATATTGACATTGGGTGAAATCATGTAACTCTTAAGGACGTGTTGCAGACTTGTTGAATAGATTCATTTTTCTTGTTTTGTTTGTTTTTGATGAAATTGCTTTTCTCGTCGACAAAAGAAGTTTAACGCGATAAAAAGGTTTAGTGCGTTATGAATACGGGCTAGCTTACCAAAAGTACAAATGTGAATTAAATAAGGCCGGGAGTCGTTTTTATTGCTTAAAACACGATTTCTCGACCAGAATATGCTTTTTCAAAAAAGCCATGTTCCCATGGCGAGAGACTCGTTTTCTGTGAGAAAATGCATTAAAAGGAGGGATTTCATCAGAAACACTATAAATACATATTGTACTTGTCTGAAAACGCACAGAACCTTGAAATAGAAGGTTTCTCACCAAAAAACACATTGGTGAAACCCCTATCTTAAGGCTCTGAGTGTTTGCACACATGTACAACAGGCATGGTTAAACTATAACGTTTTTAGTGAAATCATGTTTCTCTCGAGGAGAAAACGCGTTTAAAGCCATAAAAAGATCTCACTGTGTTTTGGCATTGACCAAGCTACCAACAACCTAAAAAATGATCAGAACTGGAGAAATTACATATTGACATTGGGTGAAATCACGTAACTCTTAAGGACGTGTTGCAGACTTGTTGAATAGATTCATTTTTCTTGTTTTGTTTGTTTTTGATGAAATTGCTTTTCTCGTCGACAAAAGAAGTTTAACGCGATAAAAAGGTTTAGTGCGTTATGAATACGGGCTAGCTTACCAAAAGTACAAATGTGAACTAAATAAGGCTGGGAGTCGTTTTTATTGCTTAAAACACGATTTCTCGACCAGAATATGCTTTTTCAAAAAAGCCATGTTCCCATGGCGAGAGACTCGTTTTCTGTGAGAAAATGGATTAAAAGGAGGGATTTCATCAGAAACACTATAAATACATATTGTACTTGTCTGAAAACGCACAGAACCTTGAAATAGAGGGTTTCTCACCAAAAAACACATTGGTGAAACCCCTATCTTAAGGCTCTGAGTGTTTGCACACATGTACAAACAGGCATGTTTAAACTATAACGTTTTTAGTGAAATCATGTTTCTCTCGAGGAGAAAACGCGTTTAAAGCCATAAAAAGATCTCACTGTGTTTTGGCATTGACCAAGCTACCAACAACCTAAAAAATGATCAGAACTGGAGAAATTACATATTGACATTGGGTGAAATCATGTAACTCTTAAGGACGTGTTGCAGACTTGTTGAATAGATTCATTTTTCTTGTTTTGTTTGTTTTTGATGAAATTGCTTTTCTCGTCGACAAAAGAAGTTTAACGCGATAAAAAGGTTTAGTGCGTTATGAATACGGGCTAGCTTACCAAAAGTACAAATGTGAATTAAATAAGGCCGGGAGTCGTTTTTATTGCTTAAAACACGATTTCTCGACCAGAATATGCTTTTTCAAAAAAGCCATGTTCCCATGGCGAGAGACTCGTTTTCTGTGAGAAAATGCATTAAAAGGAGGGATTTCATGAGAAACACTATAAATACATATTGTACTTGTCTGAAAACGCACAGAACCTTGAAATAGAGGGTTTCTCACCAAAAAACACATTGGTGAAACCCCTATCTTAAGGCTCTGAGTGTTTGCACACATGTACAAACAGGCATGTTTAAACTATAACGTTTTTAGTGAAATCATGTTTCTCTCGAGGAGAAAACGCGTTTAAAGCCATAAAAAGATCTCACTGTGTTTTGGCATTGACCAAGCTACCAACAACCTAAAAAATGATCAGAACTGGAGAAATTACATATTGACATTGGGTGAAATCATGTAACTCTTAAGGACGTGTTGCAGACTTGTTGAATAGATTCATTTTTCTTGTTTTGTTTGTTTTTGATGAAATTGCTTTTCTCGTCGACAAAAGAAGTTTAACGCGATAAAAAGGTTTAGTGCGTTATGAATACGGGCTAGCTTACCAAAAGTACAAATGTGAATTAAATAAGGCCGGGAGTCGTTTTTATTGCTTAAAACACGATTTCTCGACCAGAATATGCTTTTTCAAAAAAGCCATGTTCCCATGGCGAGAGACTCGTTTTCTGTGAGAAAATGCATTAAAAGGAGGGATTTCATGAGAAACACTATAAATACATATTGTACTTGTCTGAAAACGCACAGAACCTTGAAATAGAAGGTTTCTCACCAAAAAACACATTGGTGAAACCCCTATCTTAAGGCTCTGAGTGTTTGCACACATGTACAACAGGCATGGTTAAACTATAACGTTTTTAGTGAAATCATGTTTCTCTCGAGGAGAAAACGCGTTTAAAGCCATAAAAAGATCTCACTGTGTTTTGGCATTGACCAAGCTACCAACAACCTAAAAAATGATCAGAACTGGAGAAATTACATATTGACATTGGGTGAAATCACGTAACTCTTAAGGACGTGTTGCAGACTTGTTGAATAGATTCATTTTTCTTGTTTTGTTTGTTTTTGATGAAATTGCTTTTCTCGTCGAGAAAAGGCGTTTAACGCGATAAAAAAGGTTTAGTGCGTTATGAATACGGGCTAGCTTACCAAAAGTACAAATGTGAACTAAATAAGGCCGGGAGTCGTTTTTATTGCTTAAAACACGATTTCTCGACCAGAATATGCTTTTTCAAAAAAGCCATGTTCCCATGGCGAGAGACTCGTTTTCTGTGAGAAAATGCATTAAAAGGAGGGATTTCATGAGAAACACTATAAATACATATTGTACTTGTCTGAAAACGCACAGAACCTTGAAATAGAGGGTTTCTCACCAAAAAACACATTGGTGAAACCCCTATCTTAAGGCTCTGAGTGTTTGCACACATGTACAAACAGGCATGTTTAAACTATAACGTTTTTAGTGAAATCATGTTTCTCTCGAGGAGAAAACGCGTTTAAAGCCATAAAAAGATCTCACTGTGTTTTGGCATTGACCAAGCTACCAACAACCTAAAAAATGATCAGAACTGGAGAAATTACATATTGACATTGGGTGAAATCATGTAACTCTTAAGGACGTGTTGCAGACTTGTTGAATAGATTCATTTTTCTTGTTTTGTTTGTTTTTGATGAAATTGCTTTTCTCGTCGACAAAAGAAGTTTAACGCGATAAAAAGGTTTAGTGCGTTATGAATACGGGCTAGCTTACCAAAAGTACAAATGTGAATTAAATAAGGCCGGGAGTCGTTTTTATTGCTTAAAACACGATTTCTCGACCAGAATATGCTTTTTCAAAAAAGCCATGTTCCCATGGCGAGAGACTCGTTTTCTGTGAGAAAATGCATTAAAAGGAGGGATTTCATCAGAAACACTATAAATACATATTGTACTTGTCTGAAAACGCACAGAACCTTGAAATAGAAGGTTTCTCACCAAAAAACACATTGGTGAAACCCCTATCTTAAGGCTCTGAGTGTTTGCACACATGTACAACAGGCATGGTTAAACTATAACGTTTTTAGTGAAATCATGTTTCTCTCGAGGAGAAAACGCGTTTAAAGCCATAAAAAGATCTCACTGTGTTTTGGCATTGACCAAGCTACCAACAACCTAAAAAATGATCAGAACTGGAGAAATTACATATTGACATTGGGTGAAATCACGTAACTCTTAAGGACGTGTTGCAGACTTGTTGAATAGATTCATTTTTCTTGTTTTGTTTGTTTTTGATGAAATTGCTTTTCTCGTCGACAAAAGAAGTTTAACGCGATAAAAAGGTTTAGTGCGTTATGAATACGGGCTAGCTTACCAAAAGTACAAATGTGAACTAAATAAGGCTGGGAGTCGTTTTTATTGCTTAAAACACGATTTCTCGACCAGAATATGCTTTTTCAAAAAAGCCATGTTCCCATGGCGAGAGACTCGTTTTCTGTGAGAAAATGGATTAAAAGGAGGGATTTCATCAGAAACACTATAAATACATATTGTACTTGTCTGAAAACGCACAGAACCTTGAAATAGAGGGTTTCTCACCAAAAAACACATTGGTGAAACCCCTATCTTAAGGCTCTGAGTGTTTGCACACATGTACAAACAGGCATGTTTAAACTATAACGTTTTTAGTGAAATCATGTTTCTCTCGAGGAGAAAACGCGTTTAAAGCCATAAAAAGATCTCACTGTGTTTTGGCATTGACCAAGCTACCAACAACCTAAAAAATGATCAGAACTGGAGAAATTACATATTGACATTGGGTGAAATCATGTAACTCTTAAGGACGTGTTGCAGACTTGTTGAATAGATTCATTTTTCTTGTTTTGTTTGTTTTTGATGAAATTGCTTTTCTCGTCGACAAAAGAAGTTTAACGCGATAAAAAGGTTTAGTGCGTTATGAATACGGGCTAGCTTACCAAAAGTACAAATGTGAATTAAATAAGGCCGGGAGTCGTTTTTATTGCTTAAAACACGATTTCTCGACCAGAATATGCTTTTTCAAAAAAGCCATGTTCCCATGGCGAGAGACTCGTTTTCTGTGAGAAAATGCATTAAAAGGAGGGATTTCATGAGAAACACTATAAATACATATTGTACTTGTCTGAAAACGCACAGAACCTTGAAATAGAGGGTTTCTCACCAAAAAACACATTGGTGAAACCCCTATCTTAAGGCTCTGAGTGTTTGCACACATGTACAAACAGGCATGTTTAAACTATAACGTTTTTAGTGAAATCATGTTTCTCTCGAGGAGAAAACGCGTTTAAAGCCATAAAAAGATCTCACTGTGTTTTGGCATTGACCAAGCTACCAACAACCTAAAAAATGATCAGAACTGGAGAAATTACATATTGACATTGGGTGAAATCATGTAACTCTTAAGGACGTGTTGCAGACTTGTTGAATAGATTCATTTTTCTTGTTTTGTTTGTTTTTGATGAAATTGCTTTTCTCGTCGACAAAAGAAGTTTAACGCGATAAAAAGGTTTAGTGCGTTATGAATACGGGCTAGCTTACCAAAAGTACAAATGTGAATTAAATAAGGCCGGGAGTCGTTTTTATTGCTTAAAACACGATTTCTCGACCAGAATATGCTTTTTCAAAAAAGCCATGTTCCCATGGCGAGAGACTCGTTTTCTGTGAGAAAATGCATTAAAAGGAGGGATTTCATCAGAAACACTATAAATACATATTGTACTTGTCTGAAAACGCACAGAACCTTGAAATAGAAGGTTTCTCACCAAAAAACACATTGGTGAAACCCCTATCTTAAGGCTCTGAGTGTTTGCACACATGTACAACAGGCATGGTTAAACTATAACGTTTTTAGTGAAATCATGTTTCTCTCGAGGAGAAAACGCGTTTAAAGCCATAAAAAGATCTCACTGTGTTTTGGCATTGACCAAGCTACCAACAACCTAAAAAATGATCAGAACTGGAGAAATTACATATTGACATTGGGTGAAATCACGTAACTCTTAAGGACGTGTTGCAGACTTGTTGAATAGATTCATTTTTCTTGTTTTGTTTGTTTTTGATGAAATTGCTTTTCATGTCGAGAAAAGGCGTTTAACGCGATAAAAAGGTTTAGTGCGTTATGAATACGGGCTAGCTTACCAAAAGTACAAATGTGAACTAAATAAGGCCGGGAGTCGTTTTTATTGCTTAAAACACGATTTCTCGACCAGAATATGCTTTTTCAAAAAAGCCATGTTCCCATGGCGAGAGACTCGTTTTCTGTGAGAAAATGGATTAAAAGGAGGGATTTCATCAGAAACACTATAAATACATATTGTACTTGTCTGAAAACGCACAGAACCTTGAAATAGAGGGTTTCTCACCAAAAAACACATTGGTGAAACCCCTATCTTAAGGCTCTGAGTGTTTGCACACATGTACAAACAGGCATGTTTAAACTATAACGTTTTTAGTGAAATCATGTTTCTCTCGAGGAGAAAACGCGTTTAAAGCCATAAAAGGTTCTCACTGTGTTTTGGCATTGACCAAGCTACCAACAACCTAAAAAATGATCAGAACTGGAGAAATTACATATTGACATTGGGTGAAATCATGTAACTCTTAAGGACGTGTTGCAGACTTGTTGAATAGATTCATTTTTCTTGTTTTGTTTGTTTTTGATGAAATTGCTTTTCTCGTCGACAAAAGAAGTTTAACGCGATAAAAAGGTTTAGTGCGTTATGAATACGGGCTAGCTTACCAAAAGTACAAATGTGAATTAAATAAGGCCGGGAGTCGTTTTTATTGCTTAAAACACGATTTCTCGACCAGAATATGCTTTTTCAAAAAAGCCATGTTCCCATGGCGAGAGACTCGTTTTCTGTGAGAAAATGCATTAAAAGGAGGGATTTCATCAGAAACACTATAAATACATATTGTACTTGTCTGAAAACGCACAGAACCTTGAAATAGAAGGTTTCTCACCAAAAAACACATTGGTGAAACCCCTATCTTAAGGCTCTGAGTGTTTGCACACATGTACAACAGGCATGTTTAAACTATAACGTTTTTAGTGAAATCATGTTTCTCTCGAGGAGAAAACGCGTTTAAAGCCATAAAAAGATCTCACTGTGTTTTGGCATTGACCAAGCTACCAACAAACCTAAAAAATGATCAGAACTGGAGAAATTACACATTGACATTGGGTGAAATCATGTAACTCTTAAGGACGTTTTGCTGACTTGTTGAATAGATTCATTTTTCTTGTTTTGTTTGTTTTTGATGAAATTGTGCTTTTCTCGTCGAGAAAAGGCGTTTAACGCGATAAAAAGGTTTAGTGCGTTATGAATACGGGCTGGCTTACCAAAAGTACAAATGTGATCCAAATAAGGCCGGGAGTCGTTTTTATTGCTTAAAACACGATTTCTCGACCAGAATATGCTTTTTCAAAAAAGCCATGTTCCCATGGCGAGAGACTCGTTTTCTGTGAGAAAATGCATTAAAAGGAGGGATTTCATCAGAAACACTATAAATACATATTGTACTTGTCTGAAAACGCACAGAACCTTGAAATAGAAGGTTTCTCACCAAAAAACACATTGGTGAAACCCCTATCTTAAGGCTCTGAGTGTTTGCATACATGTACAAACAGGCATGTTTAAACTGTAACGTTTTTAGTGAAATCATGTTTCTCTCGAGGAGAAAACGCGTTTAAAGCCATAAAAAGATCTCACTGTGTTTTGGCATTGACCAAGCTACCAACAACCTAAAAAATGATCAGAACTGGAGAAATTACATATTGACATTGGGTGAAATCACGTAACTCTTAAGGACGTGTTGCAGACTTGTTGAATAGATTCATTTTTCTTGTTTTGTTTGTTTTTGATGAAATTGCTTTTCTCGTCGAGAAAAGGCGTTTAACGCGATAAAAAGGTTTAGTGCGTTATGAATACGGGCTAGCTTACCAAAAGTACAAATGTGAACTAAATAAGGCCGGGAGTCGTTTTTATTGCTTAAAACACGATTTCTCGACCAGAATATGCTTTTTCAAAAAAGCCATGTTCCCATGGCGAGAGACTCGTTTTCTGTGAGAAAATGCATTAAAAGGAGGGATTTCATGAGAAACACTATAAATACATATTGTACTTGTCTGAAAACGCACAGAACCTTGAAATAGAGGGTTTCTCACCAAAAAACACATTGGTGAAACCCCTATCTTAAGGCTCTGAGTGTTTGCACACATGTACAAACAGGCATGTTTAAACTATAACGTTTTTAGTGAAATCATGTTTCTCTCGAGGAGAAAACGCGTTTAAAGCCATAAAAAGATCTCACTGTGTTTTGGCATTGACCAAGCTACCAACAACCTAAAAAATGATCAGAACTGGAGAAATTACATATTGACATTGGGTGAAATCATGTAACTCTTAAGGACGTGTTGCAGACTTGTTGAATAGATTCATTTTTCTTGTTTTGTTTGTTTTTGATGAAATTGCTTTTCTCGTCGAGAAAAGAAGTTTAACGCGATAAAAAGGTTTAGTGCGTTATGAATACGGGCTAGCTTACCAAAAGTACAAATGTGAACTAAATAAGGCCGGGAGTCGTTTTTATTGCTTAAAACACGATTTCTCGACCAGAATATGCTTTTTCAAAAAAGCCATGTTCCCATGGCGAGAGACTCGTTTTCTGTGAGAAAATGCATTAAAAGGAGGGATTTCATCAGAAACACTATAAATACATATTGTACTTGTCTGAAAACGCACAGAACCTTGAAATAGAAGGTTTCTCACCAAAAAACACATTGGTGAAACCCCTATCTTAAGGCTCTGAGTGTTTGCACACATGTACAACAGGCATGTTTAAACTATAACGTTTTTAGTGAAATCATGTTTCTCTCGAGGAGAAAACGCGTTTAAAGCCATAAAAAGATCTCACTGTGTTTTGGCATTGACCAAGCTACCAACAAACCTAAAAAATGATCAGAACTGGAGAAATTACACATTGACATTGGGTGAAATCATGTAACTCTTAAGGACGTGTTGCAGACTTGTTGAATAGATTCATTTTTCTTGTTTTGTTTGTTTTTGATGAAATTGCTTTTCTCGTCGACAAAAGGCGTTTAACGCGATAAAAAGGTTTAGTGCGTTATGAATACGGGCTAGCTTACCAACAGTACAAATGCGAACTAAATAAGGCCGGGAGTCGTTTTTATTGCTTAAAACACGATTTCTCGACCAGAATATGCTTTTTCAAAAAAGCCATGTTCCCATGGCGAGAGACTCGTTTTCTGTGAGAAAATGCATTAAAAGGAGGGATTTCATGAGAAACACTATAAATACATATTGTACTTGTCTGAAAACGCACAGAACCTTGAAATAGAAGGTTTCTCACCAAAAAACACATTGGTGAAACCCCTATCTTAAGGCTCTGAGTGTTTGCACACATGTACAACAGGCATGGTTAAACTATAACGTTTTTAGTGAAATCATGTTTCTCTCGAGGAGAAAACGCGTTTAAAGCCATAAAAAGATCTCACTGTGTTTTGGCATTGACCAAGCTACCAACAACCTAAAAAATGATCAGAACTGGAGAAATTACATATTGACATTGGGTGAAATCACGTAACTCTTAAGGACGTGTTGCAGACTTGTTGAATAGATTCATTTTTCTTGTTTTGTTTGTTTTTGATGAAATTGCTTTTCTCGTCGACAAAAGAAGTTTAACGCGATAAAAAGGTTTAGTGCGTTATGAATACGGGCTAGCTTACCAAAAGAACAAATGTGAACTAAATAAGGCCGGGAGTCGTTTTTATTGCTTAAAACACGATTTCTCGACCAGAATATGCTTTTTCAAAAAAGCCATGTTCCCATGGCGAGAGACTCGTTTTCTGTGAGAAAATGCATTAAAAGGAGGGATTTCATCAGAAACACTATAAATACATATTGTACTTGTCTGAAAACGCACAGAACCTTGAAATAGAAGGTTTCTCACCAAAAAACACATTGGTGAAACCCCTATCTTAAGGCTCTGAGTGTTTGCACACATGTACAACAGGGCATGTTTAAACTATAACGTTTTTAGTGAAATCATGTTTCTCTCGAGGAGAAAACGCGTTTAAAAAGCCATAAAAAGATCTCACTGTGTTTTGGCATTGACCAAGCTACCAACAAACCTAAAAAATGATCAGAACTGGAGAAATTACACATTGACATTGGGTGAAATCATATAACTCTTAAGGACGTGTTGCAGACTTGTTGAATAGATTCATTTTTCTTGTTTTGTTTGTTTTTGATGAAATTGTGCTTTTCTCGTCGAGAAAAGGCGTTTAACGCGATAAAAAGGTTTAGTGCGTTATAAATACGGGCTAGCTTACCAAAAGTACAAATGTGAACTAAATAAGGCCGGGAGTCGTTTTTATTGCTTAAAACACGATTTCTCGACCAGAATATGCTTTTTCAAAAAAGCCATGTTCCCATGGCGAGAGACTCGTTTTCTGTGAGAAAATGCATTAAAAGGAGGGATTTCATGAGAAACACTATAAATACATATTGTACTTGTCTGAAAACGCACAGAACCTTGAAATAGAAGGTTTCTCACCAAAAAACACATTGGTGAAACCCCTATCTTAAGGCTCTGAGTGTTTGCATACATGTACAAACAGGCATGTTTAAACTATAACGTTTTTAGTGAAATCATGTTTCTCTCGAGGAGAAAACGCGTTTAAAGCCATAAAAAGATCTCACTGTGTTTTGGCATTGACCAAGCTACCAACAAACCTAAAAAATGATCAGAACTGGAGAAATTACACATTGACATTGGGTGAAATCATGTAACTCTTAAGGACGTGTTGCAGACTTGTTGAATAGATTCATTTTTCTTGTTTTGTTTGTTTTTGATGAAATTGTGCTTTTCTCGTCGAGAAAAGGCGTTTAACGCGATAAAAAGGTTTAGTGCGTTATGAATACGGGCTGGCTTACCAAAAGTACAAATGTGATCCAAATGAGGCCGGGAGTCGTTTTTATTGCTTAAAACACGATTTCTCGACCAGAATATGCTTTTTCAAAAAAGCCATGTTCCCATGGCGAGAGACTCGTTTTCTGTGAGAAAATGCATTAAAAGGAGGGATTTCATGAGAAACACTATAAATACATATTGTACTTGTCTGAAAACGCACAGAACCTTGAAATAGAAGGTTTCTCACCAAAAAACACATTGGTGAAACCCCTATCTTAAGGCTCTGAGTGTTTGCATACATGTACAAACAGGCATGTTTAAACTATAACGTTTTTAGTGAAATCATGTTTCTCTCGAGGAGAAAACGCGTTTAAAGCCATAAAAAGATCTCACTGTGTTTTGGCATTGACCAAGCTACCAACAACCTAAAAAATGATCAGAACTGGAGAAATTACATATTGACATTGGGTGAAATCACGTAACTCTTAAGGACGTGTTGCAGACTTGTTGAATAGATTCATTTTTCTTGTTTTGTTTGTTTTTGATGAAATTGCTTTTCTCGTCGAGAAAAGGCGTTTAACGCGATAAAAAGGTTTAGTGCGTTATGAATACGGCCTAGCTTACCAACAGTACAAATGTGAACTAAATAAGGCCGGGAGTCGTTTTTATTGCTTAAAACACGATTTCTCGACCAGAATATGCTTTTTCAAAAAAGCCATGTTCCCATGGCGAGAGACTCGTTTTCTGTGAGAAAATGCATTAAAAGGAGGGATTTCATGAGAAACACTATAAATACATATTGTACTTGTCTGAAAACGCACAGAACCTTGAAATAGAAGGTTTCTCACCAAAAAACACATTGGTGAAACCCCTATCTTAAGGCTCTGAGTGTTTGCACACATGTACAACAGGCATGGTTAAACTATAACGTTTTTAGTGAAATCATGTTTCTCTCGAGGAGAAAACGCGTTTAAAGCCATAAAAAGATCTCACTGTGTTTTGGCATTGACCAAGCTACCAACAACCTAAAAAATGATCAGAACTGGAGAAATTACATATTGACATTGGGTGAAATCACGTAACTCTTAAGGACGTGTTGCAGACTTGTTGAATAGATTCATTTTTCTTGTTTTGTTTGTTTTTGATGAAATTGCTTTTCTCGTCGACAAAAGAAGTTTAACGCGATAAAAAGGTTTAGTGCGTTATGAATACGGGCTAGCTTACCAAAAGAACAAATGTGAACTAAATAAGGCCGGGAGTCGTTTTTATTGCTTAAAACACGATTTCTCGACCAGAATATGCTTTTTCAAAAAAGCCATGTTCCCATGGCGAGAGACTCGTTTTCTGTGAGAAAATGCATTAAAAGGAGGGATTTCATCAGAAACACTATAAATACATATTGTACTTGTCTGAAAACGCACAGAACCTTGAAATAGAAGGTTTCTCACCAAAAAACACATTGGTGAAACCCCTATCTTAAGGCTCTGAGTGTTTGCACACATGTACAACAGGGCATGTTTAAACTATAACGTTTTTAGAGAAATCATGTTTCTCTCGAGGAGAAAACGCGTTTAAAAAGCCATAAAAAGATCTCACTGTGTTTTGGCATTGACCAAGCTACCAACAAACCTAAAAAATGATCAGAACTGGAGAAATTACACATTGACATTGGGTGAAATCATGTAACTCTTAAGGACGTGTTGCAGACTTGTTGAATAGATTCATTTTTCTTGTTTTGTTTGTTTTTGATGAAATTGCTTTTCTCGTCGAGAAAAGGCGTTTAACGCGATAAAAAAGGTTTAGTGCGTTATGAATACGGGCTAGCTTACCAAAAGTACAAATGTGAACTAAATAAGGCCGGGAGTCGTTTTTATTGCTTAAAACACGATTTCTCGACCAGAATATGCTTTTTCAAAAAAGCCATGTTCCCATGGCGAGAGACTCGTTTTCTGTGAGAAAATGCATTAAAAGGAGGGATTTCATGAGAAACACTATAAATACATATTGTACTTGTCTGAAAACGCACAGAACCTTGAAATAGAAGGTTTCTCACCAAAAAACACATTGGTGAAACCCCTATCTTAAGGCTCTGAGTGTTTGCATACATGTACAAACAGGCATGTTTAAACTATAACGTTTTTAGTGAAATCATGTTTCTCTCGAGGAGAAAACGCGTTTAAAGCCATAAAAAGATCTCACTGTGTTTTGGCATTGACCAAGCTACCAACAACCTAAAAAATGATCAGAACTGGAGAAATTACATATTGACATTGGGTGAAATCACGTAACTCTTAAGGACGTGTTGCAGACTTGTTGAATAGATTCATTTTTCTTGTATTGTTTGTTTTTGATGAAATTGCTTTTCTCGTCGAGAAAAGGCGTTTAACGCGATAAAAAGGTTTAGTGCGTTATGAATACGGGCTAGCTTACCAACAGTACAAATGTGAACTAAATAAGGCCGGGAGTCGTTTTTATTGCTTAAAACACGATTTCTCGACCAGAATATGCTTTTTCAAAAAAGCCATGTTCCCATGGCGAGAGACTCGTTTTCTGTGAGAAAATGCATTAAAAGGAGGGATTTCATGAGAAACACTATAAATACATATTGTACTTGTCTGAAAACGCACAGAACCTTGAAATAGAGGGTTTCTCACCAAAAAACACATTGGTGAAACCCCTATCTTAAGGCTCTGAGTGTTTGCACACATGTACAAACAGGCATGTTTAAACTATAACGTTTTTAGTGAAATCATGTTTCTCTCGAGGAGAAAACGCGTTTAAAGCCATAAAAAGATCTCACTGTGTTTTGGCATTGACCAAGCTACCAACAACCTAAAAAATGATCAGAACTGGAGAAATTACATATTGACATTGGGTGAAATCATGTAACTCTTAAGGACGTGCTGCAGACTTGTTGAATAGATTCATTTTTCTTGTTTTGTTTGTTTTTGATGAAATTGCTTTTCTCGTCGACAAAAGAAGTTTAACGCGATAAAAAGGTTTAGTGCGTTATGAATACGGGCTAGCTTACCAAAAGTACAAATGTGAACTAAATAAGGCCGGGAGTCGTTTTTATTGCTTAAAACACGATTTCTCGACCAGAATATGCTTTTTCAAAAAAGCCATGTTCCCATGGCGAGAGACTCGTTTTCTGTGAGAAAATGCATTAAAAGGAGGGATTTCATCAGAAACACTTTAAATACATATTGTACTTGTCTGAAAACGCACAGAACCTTGAAATAGAAGGTTTCTCACCAAAAAACACATTGGTGAAACCCCTATCTTAAGGCTCTGAGTGTTTGCACACATGTACAAACAGGCATGTTTAAACTATAACGTTTTTAGTGAAATCATGTTTCTCTCGAGGAGAAAACGCGTTTAAAGCCATAAAAAGATCTCACTGTGTTTTGGCATTGACCAAGCTACCAACAAACCTAAAAAATGATCAGAACTGGAGAAATTACATATTGGCATTGGGTGAAATCATGTAACTCTTAAGGACGTGTTGCAGATTTGTTGAATAGATTCATTTTTCTTGTTTTGTTTGTTTTTGATGAAATTGCTTTTCTCGTCGACAAAAGAAGTTTAACGCGATAAAAAGGTTTAGTGCGTTATGAATACGGGCTAGCTTACCAACAGTACAAATGTGAACTAAATAAGGCCGGGAGTCGTTTTTATTGCTTAAAACACGATTTCTCGACCAGAATATGCTTTTTCAAAAAAGCCATGTTCCCATGGCGAGAGACTCGTTTTCTGTGAGAAAATGCATTAAAAGGAGGGATTTCATGAGAAACACTATAAATACATATTGTACTTGTCTGAAAACGCACAGAACCTTGAAATAGAAGGTTTCTCACCAAAAAACACATTGGTGAAACCCCTATCTTAAGGCTCTGAGTGTTTGCACACATGTACAACAGGCATGTTTAAACTATAACGTTTTTAGTGAAATCATGTTTCTCTCGAGGAGAAAACGCGTTTAAAGCCATAAAAAGATCTCACTGTGTTTTGGCATTGACCAAGCTACCAACAACCTAAAAAATGATCAGAACTGGAGAAATTACATATTGACATTGGGTGAAATCACGTAACTCTTAAGGACGTGTTGCAGACTTGTTGAATAGATTCATTTTTCTTGTTTTGTTTGTTTTTGATGAAATTGCTTTTCTCGTCGACAAAAGAAGTTTAACGCGATAAAAAGGTTTAGTGCGTTATGAATACGGGCTAGCTTACCAAAAGAACAAATGTGAACTAAATAAGGCCGGGAGTCGTTTTTATTGCTTAAAACACGATTTCTCGACCAGAATATGCTTTTTCAAAAAAGCCATGTTCCCATGGCGAGAGACTCGTTTTCTGTGAGAAAATGCATTAAAAGGAGGGATTTCATCAGAAACACTATAAATACATATTGTACTTGTCTGAAAACGCACAGAACCTTGAAATAGAAGGTTTCTCACCAAAAAACATATTGGTGAAACCCCTATCTTAAGGCTCTGAGTGTTTGCACACATGTACAACAGGGCATGTTTAAACTATAACGTTTTTAGTGAAATCATGTTTCTCTCGAGGAGAAAACGCGTTTAAAGCCATAAAAAGATCTCACTGTGTTTTGGCATTGACCAAGCTACCAACAAACCTAAAAAATGATCAGAACTGGAGAAATTACACATTGACATTGGGTGAAATCATGTAACTCTTAAGGACGTGTTGCAGACTTGTTGAATAGATTCATTTTTCTTGTTTTGTTTGTTTTTGATGAAATTGTGCTTTTCTCGTCGAGAAAAGGCGTTTAACGCGATAAAAAGGTTTAGTGCGTTATGAATACGGGCTAGCTTACCAAAAGTACAAATGTGAACTAAATAAGGCCGGGAGTCGTTTTTATTGCTTAAAACACGATTTCTCGACCAGAATATGCTTTTTCAAAAAAGCCATGTTCCCATGGCGAGAGACTCGTTTTCTGTGAGAAAATGCATTAAAAGGAGGGATTTCATCAGAAACACTATAAATACATATTGTACTTGTCTGAAAACGCACAGAACCTTGAAATAGAAGGTTTCTCACCAAAAAACACATTGGTGAAACCCCTATCTTAAGGCTCTGAGTGTTTGCACACATGTACAACAGGCATGGTTAAACTATAACGTTTTTAGTGAAATCATGTTTCTCTCGAGGAGAAAACGCGTTTAAAGCCATAAAAAGATCTCACTGTGTTTTGGCATTGACAAAGCTACCAACAAACCTAAAAAATGATCAGAACTGGAGAAATTACACATTGACATTGGGTGAAATCATGTAACTCTTAAGGACGTGTTGCAGACTTGTTGAATAGATTCATTTTTCTTGTTTTGTTTGTTTTTGATGAAATTGTGCTTTTCTCGTCGAGAAAAGGCGTTTAACGCGATAAAAAGGTTTAGTGCGTTATGAATACGGGCTGGCTTACCAAAAGTACAAATGTGATCCAAATAAGGCCGGGAGTCGTTTTTATTGCTTAAAACACGATTTCTCGACCAGAATATGCTTTTTCAAAAAAGCCATGTTCCCATGGCGAGAGACTCGTTTTCTGTGAGAAAATGCATTAAAAGGAGGGATTTCATCAGAAACACTATAAATACATATTGTACTTGTCTGAAAACGCACAGAACCTTGAAATAGAAGGTTTCTCACCAAAAAACACATTGGTGAAACCCCTATCTTAAGGCTCTGAGTGTTTGCATACATGTACAAACAGGCATGTTTAAACTATAACGTTTTTAGTGAAATCATGTTTCTCTCGAGGAGAAAACGCGTTTAAAGCCATAAAAAGATCTCACTGTGTTTTGGCATTGACCAAGCTACCAACAACCTAAAAAATGATCAGAACTGGAGAAATTACATATTGACATTGGGTGAAATCACGTAACTCTTAAGGACGTGTTGCAGACTTGTTGAATAGATTCATTTTTCTTGTTTTGTTTGTTTTTGATTAAATTGCTTTTCTCGTCGAGAAAAGGCGTTTAACGCGATAAAAAGGTTTAGTGCGTTATGAATACGGGCTAGCTTACCAAAAGTACAAATGTGAACTAAATAAGGCCGGGAGTCGTTTTTATTGCTTAAAACACGATTTCTCGACCAGAATATGCTTTTTCAAAAAAGCCATGTTCCCATGGCGAGAGACTCGTTTTCTGTGAGAAAATGCATTAAAAGGAGGGATTTCATCAGAAACACTATAAATACATATTGTACTTGTCTGAAAACGCACAGAACCTTGAAATAGAAGGTTTCTCACCAAAAACACATTGGTGAAACCCCTATCTTAAGGCTCTGAGTGTTTGCACACATGTACAAACAGGCATGTTTAAACTATAACGTTTTTAGTGAAATCATGTTTCTCTCGAGGAGAAAACGCGTTTAAAGCCATAAAAAGATCTCACTGTGTTTTGGCATTGACCAAGCTACCAACAACCTAAAAAATGATCAGAACTGGAGAAATTACATATTGACATTGGGTGAAATCACGTAACTCTTAAGGACGTGTTGCAGACTTGTTGAATAGATTCATTTTTCTTGTTTTGTTTGTTTTTGATGAAATTGCTTTTCTCGTCGACAAAAGAAGTTTAACGCGATAAAAAGGTTTAGTGCGTTATGAATACGGGCTAGCTTACCAACAGTACAAATGTGAACTAAATAAGGCCGGGAGTCGTTTTTATTGCTTAAAACACGATTTCTCGACCAGAATATGCTTTTTCAAAAAAGCCATGTTCCCATGGCGAGAGACTCGTTTTCTGTGAGAAAATGCATTAAAAGGAGGGATTTCATCAGAAACACTATAAATACATATTGTACTTGTCTGAAAACGCACAGAACCTTGAAATAGAAGGTTTCTCACCAAAAAACACATTGGTGAAACCCCTATCTTAAGGCTCTGAGTGTTTGCACACATGTACAACAGGCATGTTTAAACTATAACGTTTTTAGTGAAATCATGTTTCTCTCGAGGAGAAAACGCGTTTAAAGCCATAAAAAGATCTCACTGTGTTTTGGCATTGACCAAGCTACCAACAACCTAAAAAAAGATCAGAACTGGAGAAATTACATATTGACATTGGGTGAAATCACGTAACTCTTAAGGACGTGTTGCAGACTTGTTGAATAGATTCATTTTTCTTGTTTTGTTTGTTTTTGATGAAATTGCTTTTCTCGTCGAGAAAAGGCGTTTAACGCGATAAAAAGGTTTAGTGCGTTATGAATACGGGCTAGCTTACCAAAAGAACAAATGTGAACTAAATAAGGCCGGGAGTCGTTTTTATTGCTTAAAACACGATTTCTCGACCAGAATATGCTTTTTCAAAAAAGCCATGTTCCCATGGCGAGAGACTCGTTTTCTGTGAGAAAATGCATTAAAAGGAGGGATTTCATGAGAAACACTATAAATACATATTGTACTTGTCTGAAAACGCACAGAACCTTGAAATAGAAGGTTTCTCACCAAAAAACACATTGGTGAAACCCCTATCTTAAGGCTCTGAGTGTTTGCACACATGTACAACAGGGCATGTTTAAACTATAACGTTTTTAGTGAAATCATGTTTCTCTCGAGGAGAAAACGCGTTTAAAGCCATAAAAAGATCTCACTGTGTTTTGGCATTGACCAAGCTACCAACAAACCTAAAAAATGATCAGAACTGGAGAAATTACACATTGACATTGGGTGAAATCATGTAACTCTTAAGGACGTGTTGCAGACTTGTTGAATAGATTCATTTTTCTTGTTTTGTTTGTTTTTGATGAAATTGTGCTTTTCTCGTCGAGAAAAGGCGTTTAACGCGATAAAAAGGTTTAGTGCGTTATGAATACGGGCTAGCTTACCAAAAGTACAAATGTGAACTAAATAAGGCCGGGAGTCGTTTTTATTGCTTAAAACACGATTTCTCGACCAGAATATGCTTTTTCAAAAAAGCCATGTTCCCATGGCGAGAGACTCGTTTTCTGTGAGAAAATGCATTAAAAGGAGGGATTTCATGAGAAACACTATAAATACATATTGTACTTGTCTGAAAACGCACAGAACCTTGAAATAGAAGGTTTCTCACCAAAAAACACATTGGTGAAACCCCTATCTTAAGGCTCTGAGTGTTTGCACACATGTACAACAGGCATGGTTAAACTATAACGTTTTTAGTGAAATCATGTTTCTCTCGAGGAGAAAACGCGTTTAAAGCCATAAAAAGATCTCACTGTGTTTTGGCATTGACCAAGCTACCAACAAACCTAAAAAATGATCAGAACTGGAGAAATTACACATTGACATTGGGTGAAATCATGTAACTCTTAAGGACGTGTTGCAGACTTGTTGAATAGATTCATTTTTCTTGTTTTGTTTGTTTTTGATGAAATTGTGCTTTTCTCGTCGAGAAAAGGCGTTTAACGCGATAAAAAGGTTTAGTGCGTTATGAATACGGGCTAGCTTACCAAAAGTACAAATGTGAACTAAATAAGGCCGGGAGTCGTTTTTATTGCTTAAAACACGATTTCTCGACCAGAATATGCTTTTTCAAAAAAGCCATGTTCCCATGGCGAGAGACTCGTTTTCTGTGAGAAAATGCATTAAAAGGAGGGATTTCATCAGAAACACTATAAATACATATTGTACTTGTCTGAAAACGCACAGAACCTTGAAATAGAAGGTGTCTCACCAAAAAACACATTGGTGAAACCCCTATCTTAAGGCTCTGAGTGTTTGCACACATGTACAAACAGGCATGTTTAAACTATAACGTTTTTAGTGAAATCATGTTTCTCTCGAGGAGAAAACGCGTTTAAAGCCATAAAAAGATCTCACTGTGTTTTGGCATTGACCAAGCTACCAACAACCTAAAAAATGATCAGAACTGGAGAAATTACATATTGACATTGGGTGAAATCATGTAACTCTTAAGGACGTGTTGCAGACTTGTTGAATAGATTCATTTTTCTTGTTTTGTTTGTTTTTGATGAAATTGCTTTTCTCGTCGAGAAAAGGCGTTTAACGCGATAAAAAGGTTTAGTGCGTTATGAATACGGGCTAGCTTACCAAAAGTACAAATGTGAACTAAATAAGGCCGGGAGTCGTTTTTATTGCTTAAAACACGATTTCTCGACCAGAATATGCTTTTTCAAAAAAGCCATGTTCCCATGGCGAGAGACTCGTTTTCTGTGAGAAAATGCATTAAAAGGAGGGATTTCATCAGAAACACTATAAATACATATTGTACTTGTCTGAAAACGCACAGAACCTTGAAATAGAGGGTTTCTCACCAAAAAACACATTGGTGAAACCCCTATCTTAAGGCTCTGAGTGTTTGCACACATGTACAAACAGGCATGTTTAAACTATAACGTTTTTAGTGAAATCATGTTTCTCTCGAGGAGAAAACGCGTTTAAAGCCATAAAAAGATCTCACTGTGTTTTGGCATTGACCAAGCTACCAACAACCTAAAAAATGATCAGAACTGGAGAAATTACATATTGACATTGGGTGAAATCATGTAACTCTTAAGGACGTGCTGCAGACTTGTTGAATAGATTCATTTTTCTTGTTTTGTTTGTTTTTGATGAAATTGCTTTTCTCGTCGACAAAAGAAGTTTAACGCGATAAAAAGGTTTAGTGCGTTATGAATACGGGCTAGCTTACCAAAAGTACAAATGTGATCCAAATAAGGCCGGGAGTCGTTTTTATTGCTTAAAACACGATTTCTCGACCAGAATATGCTTTTTCAAAAAAGCCATGTTCCCATGGCGAGAGACTCGTTTTCTGTGAGAAAATGCATTAAAAGGAGGGATTTCATCAGAAACACTATAAATACATATTGTACTTGTCTGAAAACGCACAGAACCTTGAAATATAAGGTTTCTCACCAAAAAACACATTGGTGAAACCCCTATCTTAAGGCTCTGAGTGTTTGCACACATGTACAAACAGGCATGTTTAAACTATAACGTTTTTAGTGAAATCATGTTTCTCTCGAGGAGAAAACGCGTTTAAAGCCATAAAAAGATATCACTGTGTTTTGGCATTGACCAAGCTACCAACAACCTAAAAAATGATCAGAACTGGAGAAATTACATATTGACATTGGGTGAAATCACGTAACTCTTAAGGACGTGTTGCAGACTTGTTGAATAGATTCATTTTTCTTGTTTTGTTTGTTTTTGATGAAATGGCTTTTCTCGTCGAGAAAAGGCGTTTAACGCGATAAAAAGGTTTAGTGCGTTATGAATACGGGCTAGCTTACCAAAAGAACAAATGTGAACTAAATAAGGCCGGGAGTCGTTTTTATTGCTTAAAACACGATTTCTCGACCAGAATATGCTTTTTCAAAAAAGCCATGTTCCCATGGCGAGAGACTCGTTTTCTGTGAGAAAATGCATTAAAAGGAGGGATTTCATCAGAAACACTATAAATACATATTGTACTTGTCTGAAAACGCACAGAACCTTGAAATAGAAGGTTTCTCACCAAAAAACACATTGGTGAAACCCCTATCTTAAGGCTCTGAGTGTTTGCACACATGTACAAACAGGCATGGTTAAACTATAACGTTTTTAGTGAAATCATGTTTCTCTCGAGGAGAAAACGCGTTTAAAGCCATAAAAAGATCTCACTGTGTTTTGGCATTGACCAAGCTACCAACAAACCTAAAAAATGATCAGAACTGGAGAAATTACACATTCACATTGGGTGAAATCATGTAACTCTTAAGGACGTGTTGCAGACTTGTTGAATAGATTCATTTTTCTTGTTTTGTTTGTTTTTGATGAAATTGTGCTTTTCTCGTCGAGAAAAGGCGTTTAACGCGATAAAAAGGTTTAGTGCGTTATGAATACGGGCTGGCTTACCAAAAGTACAAATGTGATCCAAATAAGGCCGGGAGTCGTTTTTATTGCTTAAAACACGATTTCTCGACCAGAATATGCTTTTTCAAAAAAGCCATGTTCCCATGGCGAGAGACTCGTTTTCTGTGAGAAAATGCATTAAAAGGAGGGATTTCATGAGAAACACTATAAATACATATTGTACTTGTCTGAAAACGCACAGAACCTTGAAATAGAAGGTTTGTCACCAAAAAACACATTGGTGAAACCCCTATCTTAAGGCTCTGAGTGTTTGCACACATGTACAAACAGGCATGTTTAAACTATAACGTTTTTAGTGAAATCATGTTTCTCTCGAGGAGAAAACGCGTTTAAAGCCATAAAAAGATCTCACTGTGTTTTGGCATTGACCAAGCTACCAACAACCTAAAAAATGATCAGAACTGGAGAAATTACATATTGACATTGGGTGAAATCACGTAACTCTTAAGGACGTGTTGCAGACTTGTTGAATAGATTCATTTTTCTTGTTTGGTTTGTTTTTGATGAAATTGTGCTTTTCTCGTCGAGAAAAGGCGTTTAACGCGATAAAAAGGTTTAGTGCGTTATGAATACGGGCTAGCTTACCAAAAGTACAAATGTGAACTAAATAAGGCCGGGAGTCGTTTTTATTGCTTAAAACACGATTTCTCGACCAGAAAATGCTTTTTCAAAAAAGCCATGTTCCCATGGCGAGAGACTCGTTTTCTGTGAGAAAATGCATTAAAAGGAGGGATTTCATCAGAAACACTATAAATACATATTGTACTTGTCTGAAAACGCACAGAACCTTGAAATAGAAGGTTTCTCACCAAAAAACACATTGGTGAAACCCCTATCTTAAGGCTCTGAGTGTTTGCACACATGTACAAACAGGCATGTTTAAACTATAACGTTTTTAGTGTAATCATGTTTCTCTCGAGGAGAAAACGCGTTTAAAGCCATAAAAAGATCTCACTGTGTTTTGGCATTGACCAAGCTACCAACAACCTAAAAAATGATCAGAACTGGAGAAATTACATATTGACATTGGGTGAAATCACGTAACTCTTAAGGACGTGTTGCAGACTTGTTGAATAGATTCATTTTTCTTGTTTTGTTTGTTTTTGATGAAATTGTGCTTTTCTCGTCGAGAAAAGGCGTTTAACGCGATAAAAAGGTTTAGTGCGTTATGAATACGGGCTAGCTTACCAAAAGTACAAATGTGAACTAAATAAGGCCGGGAGTCGTTTTTATTGCTTAAAACACGATTTCTCGACCAGAATATGCTTTTTCAAAAAAGCCATGTTCCCATGGCGAGAGACTCGTTTTCTGTGAGAAAATGCATTAAAAGGAGGGATTTCATGAGAAACACTATAAATACATATTGTACTTGTCTGAAAACGCACAGAACCTTGAAATAGAGGGTTTCTCACCAAAAAACACATTGGTGAAACCCCTATCTTAAGGCTCTGAGTGTTTGCACACATGTACAAACAGGCATGTTTAAACTATAACGTTTTTAGTGAAATCATGTTTCTCTCGAGGAGAAAACGCGTTTAAAGCCATAAAAAGATCTCACTGTGTTTTGGCATTGACCAAGCTACCAACAACCTAAAAAATGATCAGAACTGGAGAAATTACATATTGACATTGGGTGAAATCATGTAACTCTTAAGGACGTGTTGCAGACTTGTTGAATAGATTCATTTTTCTTGTTTTGTTTGTTTTTGATGAAATTGCTTTTCTCGTCGACAAAAGGCTTTTAACGCGATAAAAAGGTTTAGTGCGTTATGAATACGGGCTAGCTTACCAAAAGTACAAATGTGATCCAAATAAGGCCGGGAGTCGTTTTTATTGCTTAAAACACGATTTCTCGACCAGAATATGCTTTTTCAAAAAAGCCATGTTCCCATGGCGAGAGACTCGTTTTCTGTGAGAAAATGCATTAAAAGGAGGGATTTCATGAGAAACACTATAAATACATATTGTACTTGTCTGAAAACGCACAGAACCTTGAAATAGAGGGTTTCTCACCAAAAAACACATTGGTGAAACCCCTATCTTAAGGCTCTGAGTGTTTGCACACATGTACAAACAGGCATGTTTAAACTATAACGTTTTTAGTGAAATCATGTTTCTCTCGAGGAGAAAACGCGTTTAAAGCCATAAAAAGATCTCACTGTGTTTTGGCATTGACCAAGCTACCAACAACCTAAAAAATGATCAGAACTGGAGAAATTACATATTGACATTGGGTGAAATCATGTAACTCTTAAGGACGTGCTGCAGACTTGTTGAATAGATTCATTTTTCTTGTTTTGTTTGTTTTTGATGAAATTGCTTTTCTCGTCGACAAAAGAAGTTTAACGCGATAAAAAGGTTTAGTGCGTTATGAATACGGGCTAGCTTACCAAAAGTACAAATGTGATCCAAATAAGGCCGGGAGTCGTTTTTATTGCTTAAAACACGATTTCTCGACCAGAATATGCTTTTTCAAAAAAGCCATGTTCCCATGGCGAGAGACTCGTTTTCTGTGAGAAAATGCATTAAAAGGAGGGATTTCATCAGAAACACTATAAATACATATTGTACTTGTCTGAAAACGCACAGAACCTTGAAATATAAGGTTTCTCACCAAAAAACACATTGGTGAAACCCCTATCTTAAGGCTCTGAGTGTTTGCACACATGTACAAACAGGCATGTTTAAACTATAACGTTTTTAGTGAAATCATGTTTCTCTCGAGGAGAAAACGCGTTTAAAGCCATAAAAAGATCTCACTGTGTTTTGGCATTGACCAAGCTACCAACAACCTAAAAAATGATCAGAACTGGAGAAATTACATATTGACATTGGGTGAAATCACGTAACTCTTAAGGACGTGTTGCAGACTTGTTGAATAGATTCATTTTTCTTGTTTTGTTTGTTTTTGATGAAATGGCTTTTCTCGTCGAGAAAAGGCGTTTAACGCGATAAAAAGGTTTAGTGCGTTATGAATACGGGCTAGCTTACCAAAAGTACAAATGTGAACTAAATAAGGCCGGGAGTCGTTTTTATTGCTTAAAACACGATTTCTCGACCAGAATATGCTTTTTCAAAAAAGCCATGTTCCCATGGCGAGAGACTCGTTTTCTGTGAGAAAATGCATTAAAAGGAGGGATTTCATCAGAAACACTATAAATACATATTGTACTTGTCTGAAAACGCACAGAACCTTGAAATAGAAGGTTTCTCACCAAAAAACACATTGGTGAAACCCCTATCTTAAGGCTCTGAGTGTTTGCACACATGTACAAACAGGCATGGTTAAACTATAACGTTTTTAGTGAAATCATGTTTCTCTCGAGGAGAAAACGCGTTTAAAGCCATAAAAAGATCTCACTGTGTTTTGGCATTGACCAAGCTACCAACAAACCTAAAAAATGATCAGAACTGGAGAAATTACACATTCACATTGGGTGAAATCATGTAACTCTTAAGGACGTGTTGCAGACTTGTTGAATAGATTCATTTTTCTTGTTTTGTTTGTTTTTGATGAAATTGTGCTTTTCTCGTCGAGAAAAGGCGTTTAACGCGATAAAAAGGTTTAGTGCGTTATGAATACGGGCTGGCTTACCAAAAGTACAAATGTGATCCAAATAAGGCCGGGAGTCGTTTTTATTGCTTAAAACACGATTTCTCGACCAGAATATGCTTTTTCAAAAAAGCCATGTTCCCATGGCGAGAGACTCGTTTTCTGTGAGAAAATGCATTAAAAGGAGGGATTTCATGAGAAACACTATAAATACATATTGTACTTGTCTGAAAACGCACAGAACCTTGAAATAGAAGGTTTGTCACCAAAAAACACATTGGTGAAACCCCTATCTTAAGGCTCTGAGTGTTTGCACACATGTACAAACAGGCATGTTTAAACTATAACGTTTTTAGTGAAATCATGTTTCTCTCGAGGAGAAAACGCGTTTAAAGCCATAAAAAGATCTCACTGTGTTTTGGCATTGACCAAGCTACCAACAACCTAAAAAATGATCAGAACTGGAGAAATTACATATTGACATTGGGTGAAATCACGTAACTCTTAAGGACGTGTTGCAGACTTGTTGAATAGATTCATTTTTCTTGTTTGGTTTGTTTTTGATGAAATTGTGCTTTTCTCGTCGAGAAAAGGCGTTTAACGCGATAAAAAGGTTTAGTGCGTTATGAATACGGGCTAGCTTACCAAAAGTACAAATGTGAACTAAATAAGGCCGGGAGTCGTTTTTATTGCTTAAAACACGATTTCTCGACCAGAAAATGCTTTTTCAAAAAAGCCATGTTCCCATGGCGAGAGACTCGTTTTCTGTGAGAAAATGCATTAAAAGGAGGGATTTCATCAGAAACACTATAAATACATATTGTACTTGTCTGAAAACGCACAGAACCTTGAAATAGAAGGTTTCTCACCAAAAAACACATTGGTGAAACCCCTATCTTAAGGCTCTGAGTGTTTGCACACATGTACAAACAGGCATGTTTAAACTATAACGTTTTTAGTGTAATCATGTTTCTCTCGAGGAGAAAACGCGTTTAAAGCCATAAAAAGATCTCACTGTGTTTTGGCATTGACCAAGCTACCAACAACCTAAAAAATGATCAGAACTGGAGAAATTACATATTGACATTGGGTGAAATCACGTAACTCTTAAGGACGTGTTGCAGACTTGTTGAATAGATTCATTTTTCTTGTTTTGTTTGTTTTTGATGAAATTGTGCTTTTCTCGTCGAGAAAAGGCGTTTAACGCGATAAAAAGGTTTAGTGCGTTATGAATACGGGCTAGCTTACCAAAAGTACAAATGTGAACTAAATAAGGCCGGGAGTCGTTTTTATTGCTTAAAACACGATTTCTCGACCAGAATATGCTTTTTCAAAAAAGCCATGTTCCCATGGCGAGAGACTCGTTTTCTGTGAGAAAATGCATTAAAAGGAGGGATTTCATGAGAAACACTATAAATACATATTGTACTTGTCTGAAAACGCACAGAACCTTGAAATAGAGGGTTTCTCACCAAAAAACACATTGGTGAAACCCCTATCTTAAGGCTCTGAGTGTTTGCACACATGTACAAACAGGCATGTTTAAACTATAACGTTTTTAGTGAAATCATGTTTCTCTCGAGGAGAAAACGCGTTTAAAGCCATAAAAAGATCTCACTGTGTTTTGGCATTGACCAAGCTACCAACAACCTAAAAAATGATCAGAACTGGAGAAATTACATATTGACATTGGGTGAAATCATGTAACTCTTAAGGACGTGTTGCAGACTTGTTGAATAGATTCATTTTTCTTGTTTTGTTTGTTTTTGATGAAATTGCTTTTCTCGTCGACAAAAGGCGTTTAACGCGATAAAAAGGTTTAGTGCGTTATGAATACGGGCTAGCTTACCAAAAGTACAAATGTGATCCAAATAAGGCCGGGAGTCGTTTTTATTGCTTAAAACACGATTTCTCGACCAGAATATGCTTTTTCAAAAAAGCCATGTTCCCATGGCGAGAGACTCGTTTTCTGTGAGAAAATGCATTAAAAGGAGGGATTTCATGAGAAACACTATAAATACATATTGTACTTGTCTGAAAACGCACAGAACCTTGAAATAGAGGGTTTCTCACCAAAAAACACATTGGTGAAACCCCTATCTTAAGGCTCTGAGTGTTTGCACACATGTACAAACAGGCATGTTTAAACTATAACGTTTTTAGTGAAATCATGTTTCTCTCGAGGAGAAAACGCGTTTAAAGCCATAAAAAGATCTCACTGTGTTTTGGCATTGACCAAGCTACCAACAACCTAAAAAATGATCAGAACTGGAGAAATTACATATTGACATTGGGTGAAATCATGTAACTCTTAAGGACGTGTTGCAGACTTGTTGAATAGATTCATTTTTCTTGTTTTGTTTGTTTTTGATGAAATTGCTTTTCTCGTCGACAAAAGGCGTTTAACGCGATAAAAAGGTTTAGTGCGTTATGAATACGGGCTAGCTTACCAAAAGTACAAATGTGATCCAAATAAGGCCGGGAGTCGTTTTTATTGCTTAAAACACGATTTCTCGACCAGAATATGCTTTTTCAAAAAAGCCATGTTCCCATGGCGAGAGACTCGTTTTCTGTGAGAAAATGCATTAAAAGGAGGGATTTCATGAGAAACACTATAAATACATATTGTACTTGTCTGAAAACGCACAGAACCTTGAAATAGAGGGTTTCTCACCAAAAAACACATTGGTGAAACCCCTATCTTAAGGCTCTGAGTGTTTGCACACATGTACAAACAGGCATGTTTAAACTATAACGTTTTTAGTGAAATCATGTTTCTCTCGAGGAGAAAACGCGTTTAAAGCCATAAAAAGATCTCACTGTGTTTTGGCATTGACCAAGCTACCAACAACCTAAAAAATGATCAGAACTGGAGAAATTACATATTGACATTGGGTGAAATCATGTAACTCTTAAGGACGTGCTGCAGACTTGTTGAATAGATTCATTTTTCTTGTTTTGTTTGTTTTTGATGAAATTGCTTTTCTCGTCGACAAAAGAAGTTTAACGCGATAAAAAGGTTTAGTGCGTTATGAATACGGGCTAGCTTACCAAAAGTACAAATGTGATCCAAATAAGGCCGGGAGTCGTTTTTATTGCTTAAAACACGATTTCTCGACCAGAATATGCTTTTTCAAAAAAGCCATGTTCCCATGGCGAGAGACTCGTTTTCTGTGAGAAAATGCATTAAAAGGAGGGATTTCATCAGAAACACTATAAATACATATTGTACTTGTCTGAAAACGCACAGAACCTTGAAATAGAAGGTTTCTCACCAAAAAACACATTGGTGAAACCCCTATCTTAAGGCTCTGAGTGTTTGCACACATGTACAAACAGGCATGGTTAAACTATAACGTTTTTAGTGAAATCATGTTTCTCTCGAGGAGAAAACGCGTTTAAAGCCATAAAAAGATCTCACTGTGTTTTGGCATTGACCAAGCTACCAACAAACCTAAAAAATGATCAGAACTGGAGAAATTACACATTCACATTGGGTGAAATCATGTAACTCTTAAGGACGTGTTGCAGACTTGTTGAATAGATTCATTTTTCTTGTTTTGTTTGTTTTTGATGAAATTGTGCTTTTCTCGTCGAGAAAAGGCGTTTAACGCGATAAAAAGGTTTAGTGCGTTATGAATACGGGCTGGCTTACCAAAAGTACAAATGTGATCCAAATAAGGCCGGGAGTCGTTTTTATTGCTTAAAACACGATTTCTCGACCAGAATATGCTTTTTCAAAAAAGCCATGTTCCCATGGCGAGAGACTCGTTTTCTGTGAGAAAATGCATTAAAAGGAGGGATTTCATGAGAAACACTATAAATACATATTGTACTTGTCTGAAAACGCACAGAACCTTGAAATAGAAGGTTTGTCACCAAAAAACACATTGGTGAAACCCCTATCTTAAGGCTCTGAGTGTTTGCACACATGTACAAACAGGCATGTTTAAACTATAACGTTTTTAGTGAAATCATGTTTCTCTCGAGGAGAAAACGCGTTTAAAGCCATAAAAAGATCTCACTGTGTTTTGGCATTGACCAAGCTACCAACAACCTAAAAAATGATCAGAACTGGAGAAATTACATATTGACATTGGGTGAAATCACGTAACTCTTAAGGACGTGTTGCAGACTTGTTGAATAGATTCATTTTTCTTGTTTGGTTTGTTTTTGATGAAATTGTGCTTTTCTCGTCGAGAAAAGGCGTTTAACGCGATAAAAAGGTTTAGTGCGTTATGAATACGGGCTAGCTTACCAAAAGTACAAATGTGAACTAAATAAGGCCGGGAGTCGTTTTTATTGCTTAAAACACGATTTCTCGACCAGAAAATGCTTTTTCAAAAAAGCCATGTTCCCATGGCGAGAGACTCGTTTTCTGTGAGAAAATGCATTAAAAGGAGGGATTTCATCAGAAACACTATAAATACATATTGTACTTGTCTGAAAACGCACAGAACCTTGAAATAGAAGGTTTCTCACCAAAAAACACATTGGTGAAACCCCTATCTTAAGGCTCTGAGTGTTTGCACACATGTACAAACAGGCATGTTTAAACTATAACGTTTTTAGTGTAATCATGTTTCTCTCGAGGAGAAAACGCGTTTAAAGCCATAAAAAGATCTCACTGTGTTTTGGCATTGACCAAGCTACCAACAACCTAAAAAATGATCAGAACTGGAGAAATTACATATTGACATTGGGTGAAATCACGTAACTCTTAAGGACGTGTTGCAGACTTGTTGAATAGATTCATTTTTCTTGTTTTGTTTGTTTTTGATGAAATTGTGCTTTTCTCGTCGAGAAAAGGCGTTTAACGCGATAAAAAGGTTTAGTGCGTTATGAATACGGGCTAGCTTACCAAAAGTACAAATGTGAACTAAATAAGGCCGGGAGTCGTTTTTATTGCTTAAAACACGATTTCTCGACCAGAATATGCTTTTTCAAAAAAGCCATGTTCCCATGGCGAGAGACTCGTTTTCTGTGAGAAAATGCATTAAAAGGAGGGATTTCATGAGAAACACTATAAATACATATTGTACTTGTCTGAAAACGCACAGAACCTTGAAATAGAGGGTTTCTCACCAAAAAACACATTGGTGAAACCCCTATCTTAAGGCTCTGAGTGTTTGCACACATGTACAAACAGGCATGTTTAAACTATAACGTTTTTAGTGAAATCATGTTTCTCTCGAGGAGAAAACGCGTTTAAAGCCATAAAAAGATCTCACTGTGTTTTGGCATTGACCAAGCTACCAACAACCTAAAAAATGATCAGAACTGGAGAAATTACATATTGACATTGGGTGAAATCATGTAACTCTTAAGGACGTGTTGCAGACTTGTTGAATAGATTCATTTTTCTTGTTTTGTTTGTTTTTGATGAAATTGCTTTTCTCGTCGACAAAAGGCGTTTAACGCGATAAAAAGGTTTAGTGCGTTATGAATACGGGCTAGCTTACCAAAAGTACAAATGTGATCCAAATAAGGCCGGGAGTCGTTTTTATTGCTTAAAACACGATTTCTCGACCAGAATATGCTTTTTCAAAAAAGCCATGTTCCCATGGCGAGAGACTCGTTTTCTGTGAGAAAATGCATTAAAAGGAGGGATTTCATGAGAAACACTATAAATACATATTGTACTTGTCTGAAAACGCACAGAACCTTGAAATAGAGGGTTTCTCACCAAAAAACACATTGGTGAAACCCCTATCTTAAGGCTCTGAGTGTTTGCACACATGTACAAACAGGCATGTTTAAACTATAACGTTTTTAGTGAAATCATGTTTCTC
The DNA here is from genome assembly GCF_029633865.1 of Lampris incognitus. NCBI lineage: Eukaryota > Metazoa > Chordata > Actinopteri > Lampriformes > Lampridae > Lampris > Lampris incognitus. The sequence goes on from NW_026611111.1 coordinate 87,425, forward strand.
TCGAGGAGAAAACGCGTTTAAAGCCATAAAAAGATCTCACTGTGTTTTGGCATTGACCAAGCTACCAACAACCTAAAAAATGATCAGAACTGGAGAAATTACATATTGACATTGGGTGAAATCATGTAACTCTTAAGGACGTGTTGCAGACTTGTTGAATAGATTCATTTTTCTTGTTTTGTTTGTTTTTGATGAAATTGCTTTTCTCGTCGACAAAAGGCGTTTAACGCGATAAAAAGGTTTAGTGCGTTATGAATACGGGCTAGCTTACCAAAAGTACAAATGTGATCCAAATAAGGCCGGGAGTCGTTTTTATTGCTTAAAACACGATTTCTCGACCAGAATATGCTTTTTCAAAAAAGCCATGTTCCCATGGCGAGAGACTCGTTTTCTGTGAGAAAATGCATTAAAAGGAGGGATTTCATGAGAAACACTATAAATACATATTGTACTTGTCTGAAAACGCACAGAACCTTGAAATAGAGGGTTTCTCACCAAAAAACACATTGGTGAAACCCCTATCTTAAGGCTCTGAGTGTTTGCACACATGTACAAACAGGCATGTTTAAACTATAACGTTTTTAGTGAAATCATGTTTCTCTCGAGGAGAAAACGCGTTTAAAGCCATAAAAAGATCTCACTGTGTTTTGGCATTGACCAAGCTACCAACAACCTAAAAAATGATCAGAACTGGAGAAATTACATATTGACATTGGGTGAAATCATGTAACTCTTAAGGACGTGTTGCAGACTTGTTGAATAGATTCATTTTTCTTGTTTTGTTTGTTTTTGATGAAATTGCTTTTCTCGTCGACAAAAGGCGTTTAACGCGATAAAAAGGTTTAGTGCGTTATGAATACGGGCTAGCTTACCAAAAGTACAAATGTGATCCAAATAAGGCCGGGAGTCGTTTTTATTGCTTAAAACACGATTTCTCGACCAGAATATGCTTTTTCAAAAAAGCCATGTTCCCATGGCAGGAGACTCGTTTTCTGTGAGAAAATGCATTAAAAGGAGGGATTTCATGAGAAACACTATAAATACATATTGTACTTGTCTGAAAACGCACAGAACCTTGAAATAGAAGGTTTCTCACCGAAAAACACATTGGTGAAACCCCTATCTTAAGGCTCTGAGTGTTTGCATACATGTACAAACAGGCATGTTTAAACTATAACGTTTTTAGTGAAATCATGTTTCTCTCGAGGAGAAAACGCGTTTAAAGCCATAAAAAGATCTCACTGTGTTTTGGCATTGACCAAGCTACCAACAACCTAAAAAATGATCAGAACTGGAGAAATTACATATTGACATTGGGTGAAATCATGTAACTCTTAAGGACGTGTTGCAGACTTGTTGAATAGATTCATTTTTCTTGTTTTGTTTGTTTTTGATGAAATTGCTTTTCTCGTCGACAAAAGGCGTTTAACGCGATAAAAAGGTTTAGTGCGTTATGAATACGGGCTAGCTTACCAAAAGTACAAATGTGATCCAAATAAGGCCGGGAGTCGTTTTTATTGCTTAAAACACGATTTCTCGACCAGAATATGCTTTTTCAAAAAAGCCATGTTCCCATGGCGAGAGACTCGTTTTCTGTGAGAAAATGCATTAAAAGGAGGGATTTCATGAGAAACACTATAAATACATATTGTACTTGTCTGAAAACGCACAGAACCTTGAAATAGAAGGTTTCTCACCAAAAAACACATTGGTGAAACCCCTATCTTAAGGCTCTGAGTGTTTGCACACATGTACAAACAGGCATGTTTAAACTATAACGTTTTTAGTGAAATCATGTTTCTCTCGAGGAGAAAACGCGTTTAAAGCCATAAAAAGATCTCACTGTGTTTTGGCATTGACCAAGCTACCAACAACCTAAAAAATGATCAGAACTGGAGAAATTACATATTGACATTGGGTGAAATCATGTAACTCTTAAGGACGTGTTGCAGACTTGTTGAATAGATTCATTTTTCTTGTTTTGTTTGTTTTTGATGAAATTGCTTTTCTCGTCGACAAAAGGCGTTTAACGCGATAAAAAGGTTTAGTGCGTTATGAATACGGGCTAGCTTACCAAATGTACAAAAGAGATCCAAATAAGGCCGGGAGTCGTTTTTATTGCTTAAAACACGATTTCTCGACCAGAATATGCTTTTTCAAAAAAGCCATGTTCCCATGGCGAGAGACTCGTTTTCTGTGAGAAAATGCATTAAAAGGAGGGATTTCATGAGAAACACTATAAATACATATTCTACTTGTCTGAAAACGCACAGAACCTTGAAATAGAAGGTTTCTCACCAAAAAACACATTGGTGAAACCCCTATCTTAAGGCTCTGAGTGTTTGCACACATGTACAAACAGGCATGTTTAAACTATAACGTTTTTAGTGAAATCATGTTTCTCTCGAGGAGAAAACGCGTTTAAAGCCATAAAAAGATCTCACTGTGTTTTGGCATTGACCAAGCTACCAACAACCTAAAAAATGATCAGAACTGGAGAAATTACATATTGACATTGGGTGAAATCATGTAACTCTTAAGGACGTGTTGCAGACTTGTTGAATAGATTCATTTTTCTTGTTTTGTTTGTTTTTGATGAAATTGCTTTTCTCGTCGACAAAAGGCGTTTAACGCGATAAAAAGGTTTAGTGCGTTATGAATACGGGCTAGCTTACCAAAAGTACAAATGTGATCCAAATAAGGCCGGGAGTCGTTTTTATTGCTTAAAACACGATTTCTCGACCAGAATATGCTTTTTCAAAAAAGCCATGTTCCCATGGCGAGAGACTCGTTTTCTGTGAGAAAATGCATTAAAAGGAGGGATTTCATCAGAAACACTATAAATACATATTGTACTTGTCTGAAAACGCACAGAACCTTGAAATAGAAGGTTTCTCACCAAAAAACACATTGGTGAAACCCCTATCTTAAGGCTCTGAGTGTTTGCACACATGTATAAACAGGCATGGTTAAACTATAACGTTTTTAGTGAAATCATGTTTCTCTCGAGGAGAAAACGCGTTTAAAGCCATAAAAAGATCTCACTGTGTTTTGGCATTGACCAAGCTACCAACAAACCTAAAAAATGATCAGAACTGGAGAAATTACACATTGACATTGGGTGAAATCATGTAACTCTTAAGGACGTGTTGCAGACTTGTTGAATAGATTCATTTTTCTTGTTTTGTTTGTTTTTGATGAAATTGTGCTTTTCTCGTCGACAAAAGGCGTTTAACGCGATAAAAAGGTTTAGTGCGTTATGAATACGGGCTAGCTTACCAAAAGTACAAATGTGATCCAAATAAGGCCGGGAGTCGTTTTTATTGCTTAAAACACGATTTCTCGACCAGAATATGCTTTTTCAAAAAAGCCATGTTCCCATGGCGAGAGACTCGTTTTCTGTGAGAAAATGCATTAAAAGGAGGGATTTCATGAGAAACACTATAAATACATATTGTACTTGTCTGAAAACGCACAGAACCTTGAAATAGAGGGTTTCTCACCAAAAAACACATTGGTGAAACCCCTATCTTAAGGCTCTGAGTGTTTGCACACATGTACAAACAGGCATGTTTAAACTATAACGTTTTTAGTGAAATCATGTTTCTCTCGAGGAGAAAACGCGTTTAAAGCCATAAAAAGATCTCACTGTGTTTTGGCATTGACCAAGCTACCAACAACCTAAAAAATGATCAGAACTGGAGAAATTACATATTGACATTGGGTGAAATCATGTAACTCTTAAGGACGTGTTGCAGACTTGTTGAATAGATTCATTTTTCTTGTTTTGTTTGTTTTTGATGAAATTGCTTTTCTCGTCGAGAAAAGGCGTTTAACGCGATAAAAAGGTTTAGTGCGTTATGAATACGGGCTAGCTTACCAAAAGTACAAATGTGATCCAAATAAGGCCGGGAGTCGTTTTTATTGCTTAAAACACGATTTCTCGACCAGAATATGCTTTTTCAAAAAAGCCATGTTCCCATGGCGAGAGACTCGTTTTCTGTGAGAAAATGCATTAAAAGGAGGGATTTCATCAGAAACACTATAAATACATATTGTACTTGTCTGAAAACGCACAGAACCTTGAAATAGAAGGTTTCTCACCAAAAAACACATTGGTGAAACCCCTATCTTAAGGCTCTGAGTGTTTGCACACATGTATAAACAGGCATGGTTAAACTATAACGTTTTTAGTGAAATCATGTTTCTCTCGAGGAGAAAACGCGTTTAAAGCCATAAAAAGATCTCACTGTGTTTTGGCATTGACCAAGCTACCAACAAACCTAAAAAATGATCAGAACTGGAGAAATTACACATTGACATTGGGTGAAATCATGTAACTCTTAAGGACGTGTTGCAGACTTGTTGAATAGATTCATTTTTCTTGTTTTGTTTGTTTTTGATGAAATTGTGCTTTTCTCGTCGACAAAAGGCGTTTAACGCGATAAAAAGGTTTAGTGCGTTATGAATACGGGCTAGCTTACCAAAAGTACAAATGTGATCCAAATAAGGCCGGGAGTCGTTTTTATTGCTTAAAACACGATTTCTCGACCAGAATATGCTTTTTCAAAAAAGCCATGTTCCCATGGCGAGAGACTCGTTTTCTGTGAGAAAATGCATTAAAAGGAGGGATTTCATGAGAAACACTATAAATACATATTGTACTTGTCTGAAAACGCACAGAACCTTGAAATAGAGGGTTTCTCACCAAAAAACACATTGGTGAAACCCCTATCTTAAGGCTCTGAGTGTTTGCACACATGTACAAACAGGCATGTTTAAACTATAACGTTTTTAGTGAAATCATGTTTCTCTCGAGGAGAAAACGCGTTTAAAGCCATAAAAAGATCTCACTGTGTTTTGGCATTGACCAAGCTACCAACAACCTAAAAAATGATCAGAACTGGAGAAATTACATATTGACATTGGGTGAAATCATGTAACTCTTAAGGACGTGTTGCAGACTTGTTGAATAGATTCATTTTTCTTGTTTTGTTTGTTTTTGATGAAATTGCTTTTCTCGTCGACAAAAGGCGTTTAACGCGATAAAAAGGTTTAGTGCGTTATGAATACGGGCTAGCTTACCAAAAGTACAAATGTGATCCAAATAAGGCCGGGAGTCGTTTTTATTGCTTAAAACACGATTTCTCGACCAGAATATGCTTTTTCAAAAAAGCCATGTTCCCATGGCGAGAGACTCGTTTTCTGTGAGAAAATGCATTAAAAGGAGGGATTTCATGAGAAACACTATAAATACATATTGTACTTGTCTGAAAACGCACAGAACCTTGAAATAGAGGGTTTCTCACCAAAAAACACATTGGTGAAACCCCTATCTTAAGGCTCTGAGTGTTTGCACACATGTACAAACAGGCATGTTTAAACTATAACGTTTTTAGTGAAATCATGTTTCTCTCGAGGAGAAAACGCGTTTAAAGCCATAAAAAGATCTCACTGTGTTTTGGCATTGACCAAGCTACCAACAACCTAAAAAATGATCAGAACTGGAGAAATTACATATTGACATTGGGTGAAATCATGTAACTCTTAAGGACGTGTTGCAGACTTGTTGAATAGATTCATTTTTCTTGTTTTGTTTGTTTTTGATGAAATTGCTTTTCTCGTCGACAAAAGGCGTTTAACGCGATAAAAAGGTTTAGTGCGTTATGAATACGGGCTAGCTTACCAAAAGTACAAATGTGATCCAAATAAGGCCGGGAGTCGTTTTTATTGCTTAAAACACGATTTCTCGACCAGAATATGCTTTTTCAAAAAAGCCATGTTCCCATGGCGAGAGACTTGTTTTCTGTGAGAAAATGCATTAAAAGGAGGGATTTCATGAGAAACACTATAAATACATATTGTACTTGTCTGAAAACGCACAGAACCTTGAAATAGAAGGTTTCTCACCGAAAAACACATTGGTGAAACCCCTATCTTAAGGCTCTGAGTGTTTGCATACATGTACAAACAGGCATGTTTAAACTATAACGTTTTTAGTGAAATCATGTTTCTCTCGAGGAGAAAACGCGTTTAAAGCCATAAAAAGATCTCACTGTGTTTTGGCATTGACCAAGCTACCAACAACCTAAAAAATGATCAGAACTGGAGAAATTACATATTGACATTGGGTGAAATCATGTAACTCTTAAGGACGTGTTGCAGACTTGTTGAATAGATTCATTTTTCTTGTTTTGTTTTTTTTTGATGAAATTGCTTTTCTCGTCGACAAAAGGCGTTTAACGCGATAAAAAGGTTTAGTGCGTTATGAATACGGGCTAGCTTACCAAAAGTACAAATGTGATCCAAATAAGGCCGGGAGTCGTTTTTATTGCTTAAAACACGATTTCTCGACCAGAATATGCTTTTTCAAAAAAGCCATGTTCCCATGGCGAGAGACTCGTTTTCTATGAGAAAATGCATTAAAAGGAGGGATTTCATCAGAAACACTATAAATACATATTGTACTTGTCTGAAAACGCACAGAACCTTGAAATAGAAGGTTTCTCACCAAAAAACACATTGGTGAAACCCCTATCTTAAGGCTCTGAGTGTTTGCACACATGTACAAACAGGCATGGTTAAACTATAACGTTTTTAGTGAAATCATGTTTCTCTCGAGGAGAAAACGCGTTTAAAGCCATAAAAAGATCTCACTGTGTTTTGGCATTGACCAAGCTACCAACAACCTAAAAAATGATCAGAACTGGAGAAATTACATATTGACATTGGGTGAAATCATGTAACTCTTAAGGACGTGTTGCAGACTTGTTGAATAGATTCATTTTTCTTGTTTTGTTTGTTTTTGATGAAATTGCTTTTCTCGTCGACAAAAGGCGTTTAACGCGATAAAAAGGTTTAGTGCGTTATGAATACGGGCTAGCTTACCAAAAGTACAAAAGAGATCCAAATAAGGCCGGGAGTCGTTTTTATTGCTTAAAACACGATTTCTCGACCAGAATATGCTTTTTCAAAAAAGCCATGTTCCCATGGCGAGAGACTCGTTTTCTGTGAGAAAATGCATTAAAAGGAGGGATTTCATGAGAAACACTATAAATACATATTCTACTTGTCTGAAAACGCACAGAACCTTGAAATAGAAGGTTTCTCACCAAAAAACACATTGGTGAAACCCCTATCTTAAGGCTCTGAGTGTTTGCACACATGTACAAACAGGCATGTTTAAACTATAACGTTTTTAGTGAAATCATGTTTCTCTCGAGGAGAAAACGCGTTTAAAGCCATAAAAAGATCTCACTGTGTTTTGGCATTGACCAAGCTACCAACAACCTAAAAAATGATCAGAACTGGAGAAATTACATATTGACATTGGGTGAAATCATGTAACTCTTAAGGACGTGTTGCAGACTTGTTGAATAGATTCATTTTTCTTGTTTTGTTTGTTTTTGATGAAATTGCTTTTCTCGTCGACAAAAGGCGTTTAACGCGATAAAAAGGTTTAGTGCGTTATGAATACGGGCTAGCTTACCAAAAGTACAAATGTGATCCAAATAAGGCCGGGAGTCGTTTTTATTGCTTAAAACACGATTTCTCGACCAGAATATGCTTTTTCAAAAAAGCCATGTTCCCATGGCGAGAGACTCGTTTTCTGTGAGAAAATGCATTAAAAGGAGGGATTTCATCAGAAACACTATAAATACATATTGTACTTGTCTGAAAACGCACAGAACCTTGAAATAGAAGGTTTCTCACCAAAAAACACATTGGTGAAACCCCTATCTTAAGGCTCTGAGTGTTTGCACACATGTATAAACAGGCATGGTTAAACTATAACGTTTTTAGTGAAATCATGTTTCTCTCGAGGAGAAAACGCGTTTAAAGCCATAAAAAGATCTCACTGTGTTTTGGCATTGACCAAGCTACCAACAAACCTAAAAAATGATCAGAACTGGAGAAATTACACATTGACATTGGGTGAAATCATGTAACTCTTAAGGACGTGTTGCAGACTTGTTGAATAGATTCATTTTTCTTGTTTTGTTTGTTTTTGATGAAATTGTGCTTTTCTCGTCGACAAAAGGCGTTTAACGCGATAAAAAGGTTTAGTGCGTTATGAATACGGGCTAGCTTACCAAAAGTACAAATGTGATCCAAATAAGGCCGGGAGTCGTTTTTATTGCTTAAAACACGATTTCTCGACCAGAATATGCTTTTTCAAAAAAGCCATGTTCCCATGGCGAGAGACTCGTTTTCTGTGAGAAAATGCATTAAAAGGAGGGATTTCATCAGAAACACTATAAATACATATTGTACTTGTCTGAAAACGCACAGAACCTTGAAATAGAAGGTTTCTCACCAAAAAACACATTGGTGAAACCCCTATCTTAAGGCTCTGAGTGTTTGCACACATGTACAAACAGGCATGGTTAAACTATAACGTTTTTAGTGAAATCATGTTTCTCTCGAGGAGAAAACGCGTTTAAAGCCATAAAAAGATCTCACTGTGTTTTGGCATTGACCAAGCTACCAACAAACCTAAAAAATGATCAGAACTGGAGAAATTACACATTGACATTGGGTGAAATCATGTAACTCTTAAGGACGTGTTGCAGACTTGTTGAATAGATTCATTTTTCTTGTTTTGTTTGTTTTTGATGAAATTGTGCTTTTCTCGTCGAGAAAAGGCGTTTAACGCGATAAAAAGGTTTAGTGCGTTATGAATACGGGCTAGCTTACCAAAAGTACAAATGTGATCCAAATAAGGCCGGGAGTCGTTTTTATTGCTTAAAACACGATTTCTCGACCAGAATATGCTTTTTCAAAAAAGCCATGTTCCCATGGCGAGAGACTCGTTTTCTGTGAGAAAATGCATTAAAAGGAGGGATTTCATCAGAAACACTATAAATACATATTGTACTTGTCTGAAAACGCACAGAACCTTGAAATAGAAGGTTTCTCACCAAAAAACACATTGGTGAAACCCCTATCTTAAGGCTCTGAGTGTTTGCACACATGTACAAACAGGCATGGTTAAACTATAACGTTTTTAGTGAAATCATGTTTCTCTCGAGGAGAAAACGCGTTTAAAGCCATAAAAAGATCTCACTGTGTTTTGGCATTGACCAAGCTACCAACAAACCTAAAAAATGATCAGAACTGGAGAAATTACACATTGACATTGGGTGAAATCATGTAACTCTTAAGGACGTTTTGCTGACTTGTTGAATAGATTCATTTTTCTTGTTTTGTTTGTTTTTGATGAAATTGTGCTTTTCTCGTCGAGAAAAGGCGTTTAACGCGATAAAAAGGTTTAGTGCGTTATGAATACGGGCTAGCTTACCAAAAGTACAAATGTGATCCAAATAAGGCCGGGAGTCGTTTTTATTGCTTAAAACACGATTTCTCGACCAGAATATGCTTTTTCAAAAAAGCCATGTTCCCATGGCGAGAGACTCGTTTTCTGTGAGAAAATGCATTAAAAGGAGGGATTTCATCAGAAACACTATAAATACATATTGTACTTGTCTGAAAACGCACAGAACCTTGAAATAGAAGGTTTCTCACCAAAAAACACATTGGTGAAACCCCTATCTTAAGGCTCTGAGTGTTTGCACACATGTACAAACAGGCATGGTTAAACTATAACGTTTTTAGTGAAATCATGTTTCTCTCGAGGAGAAAACGCGTTTAAAGCCATAAAAAGATCTCACTGTGTTTTGGCATTGACCAAGCTACCAACAAACCTAAAAAATGATCAGAACTGGAGAAATTAAACATTGACATTGGGTGAAATCATGTAACTCTTAAGGACGTGTTGCAGACTTGTTGAATAGATTCATTTTTCTTGTTTTGTTTGTTTTTGATGAAATTGTGCTTTTCTCGTCGAGAAAAGGCGTTTAACGCGATAAAAAGGTTTAGTGCGTTATGAATACGGGCTAGCTTACCAAAAGTACAAATGTGATCCAAATAAGGCCGGGAGTCGTTTTTATTGCTTAAAACACGATTTCTCGACCAGAATATGCTTTTTCAAAAAAGCCATGTTCCCATGGCGAGAGACTCGTTTTCTGTGAGAAAATGCATTAAAAGGAGGGATTTCATCAGAAACACTATAAATACATATTCTACTTGTCTGAAAACGCACAGAACCTTGAAATAGAAGGTTTCTCACCAAAAAACACATTGGTGAAACCCCTATCTTAAGGCTCTGAGTGTTTGCACACATGTACAAACAGGCATGTTTAAACTATAACGTTTTTAGTGAAATCATGTTTCTCTCGAGGAGAAAACGCGTTTAAAGCCATAAAAAGATCTCAGTGTGTTTTGGCATTGACCAAGCTACCAACAACCTAAAAAATGATCAGAACTGGAGAAATTACATATTGACATTGGGTGAAATCATGTAACTCTTAAGGACGTGTTGCAGACTTGTTGAATAGATTCATTTTTCTTGTTTTGTTTGTTTTTGATGAAATTGTGCTTTTCTCGTCGACAAAAGGCGTTTAACGCGATAAAAAGGTTTAGTGCGTTATGAATACGGGCTAGCTTACCAAAAGTACAAATGTGATCCAAATAAGGCCGGGAGTCGTTTTTATTGCTTAAAACACGATTTCTCGACCAGAATATGCTTTTTCAAAAAAGCCATGTTCCCATGGCGAGAGACTCGTTTTCTGTGAGAAAATGCATTAAAAGGAGGGATTTCATGAGAAACACTATAAATACATATTGTACTTGTCTGAAAACGCACAGAACCTTGAAATAGAAGGTTTCTCACCAAAAAACACATTGGTGAAACCCCTATCTTAAGGCTCTGAGTGTTTGCACACATGTACAAACAGGCATGGTTAAACTATAACGTTTTTAGTGAAATCATGTTTCTCTCGAGGAGAAAACGCGTTTAAAGCCATAAAAAGATCTCACTGTGTTTTGGCATTGACCAAGCTACCAACAACCTAAAAAATGATCAGAACTGGAGAAATTACATATTGACATTGGGTGAAATCACGTAACTCTTAAGGACGTGTTGCAGACTTGTTGAATAGATTCATTTTTCTTGTTTTGTTTGTTTTTGATGAAATTGCTTTTCTCGTCGAGAAAAGGCGTTTAACGCGATAAAAAGGTTTAGTGCGTTATGAATACGGCCTAGCTTACCAACAGTACAAATGTGAACTAAATAAGGCCGGGAGTCGTTTTTATTGCTTAAAACACGATTTCTCGACCAGAATATGCTTTTTCAAAAAAGCCATGTTCCCATGGCGAGAGACTCGTTTTCTGTGAGAAAATGCATTAAAAGGAGGGATTTCATGAGAAACACTATAAATACATATTGTACTTGTCTGAAAACGCACAGAACCTTGAAATAGAAGGTTTCTCACCAAAAAACACATTGGTGAAACCCCTATCTTAAGGCTCTGAGTGTTTGCACACATGTACAACAGGCATGGTTAAACTATAACGTTTTTAGTGAAATCATGTTTCTCTCGAGGAGAAAACGCGTTTAAAGCCATAAAAAGATCTCACTGTGTTTTGGCATTGACCAAGCTACCAACAACCTAAAAAATGATCAGAACTGGAGAAATTACATATTGACATTGGGTGAAATCACGTAACTCTTAAGGACGTGTTGCAGACTTGTTGAATAGATTCATTTTTCTTGTTTTGTTTGTTTTTGATGAAATTGCTTTTCTCGTCGACAAAAGAAGTTTAACGCGATAAAAAGGTTTAGTGCGTTATGAATACGGGCTAGCTTACCAAAAGAACAAATGTGAACTAAATAAGGCCGGGAGTCGTTTTTATTGCTTAAAACACGATTTCTCGACCAGAATATGCTTTTTCAAAAAAGCCATGTTCCCATGGCGAGAGACTCGTTTTCTGTGAGAAAATGCATTAAAAGGAGGGATTTCATCAGAAACACTATAAATACATATTGTACTTGTCTGAAAACGCACAGAACCTTGAAATAGAAGGTTTCTCACCAAAAAACACATTGGTGAAACCCCTATCTTAAGGCTCTGAGTGTTTGCACACATGTACAACAGGGCATGTTTAAACTATAACGTTTTTAGAGAAATCATGTTTCTCTCGAGGAGAAAACGCGTTTAAAAAGCCATAAAAAGATCTCACTGTGTTTTGGCATTGACCAAGCTACCAACAAACCTAAAAAATGATCAGAACTGGAGAAATTACACATTGACATTGGGTGAAATCATGTAACTCTTAAGGACGTGTTGCAGACTTGTTGAATAGATTCATTTTTCTTGTTTTGTTTGTTTTTGATGAAATTGCTTTTCTCGTCGAGAAAAGGCGTTTAACGCGATAAAAAAGGTTTAGTGCGTTATGAATACGGGCTAGCTTACCAAAAGTACAAATGTGAACTAAATAAGGCCGGGAGTCGTTTTTATTGCTTAAAACACGATTTCTCGACCAGAATATGCTTTTTCAAAAAAGCCATGTTCCCATGGCGAGAGACTCGTTTTCTGTGAGAAAATGCATTAAAAGGAGGGATTTCATGAGAAACACTATAAATACATATTGTACTTGTCTGAAAACGCACAGAACCTTGAAATAGAAGGTTTCTCACCAAAAAACACATTGGTGAAACCCCTATCTTAAGGCTCTGAGTGTTTGCATACATGTACAAACAGGCATGTTTAAACTATAACGTTTTTAGTGAAATCATGTTTCTCTCGAGGAGAAAACGCGTTTAAAGCCATAAAAAGATCTCACTGTCTTTTGGCATTGACCAAGCTACCAACAAACCTAAAAAATGATCAGAACTGGAGAAATTACACATTGACATTGGGTGAAATCATGTAACTCTTAAGGACGTGTTGCAGACTTGTTGAATAGATTCATTTTTCTTGTTTTGTTTGTTTTTGATGAAATTGTGCTTTTCTCGTCGAGAAAAGGCGTTTAACGCGATAAAAAGGTTTAGTGCGTTATGAATACGGGCTGGCTTACCAAAAGTACAAATGTGATCCAAATGAGGCCGGGAGTCGTTTTTATTGCTTAAAACACGATTTCTCGACCAGAATATGCTTTTTCAAAAAAGCCATGTTCCCATGGCGAGAGACTCGTTTTCTGTGAGAAAATGCATTAAAAGGAGGGATTTCATGAGAAACACTATAAATACATATTGTACTTGTCTGAAAACGCACAGAACCTTGAAATAGAAGGTTTCTCACCAAAAAACACATTGGTGAAACCCCTATCTTAAGGCTCTGAGTGTTTGCATACATGTACAAACAGGCATGTTTAAACTATAACGTTTTTAGTGAAATCATGTTTCTCTCGAGGAGAAAACGCGTTTAAAGCCATAAAAAGATCTCACTGTGTTTTGGCATTGACCAAGCTACCAACAACCTAAAAAATGATCAGAACTGGAGAAATTACATATTGACATTGGGTGAAATCATGTAACTCTTAAGGACGTGCTGCAGACTTGTTGAATAGATTCATTTTTCTTGTTTTGTTTGTTTTTGATGAAATTGCTTTTCTCGTCGACAAAAGAAGTTTAACGCGATAAAAAGGTTTAGTGCGTTATGAATACGGGCTAGCTTACCAAAAGTACAAATGTGAACTAAATAAGGCCGGGAGTCGTTTTTATTGCTTAAAACACGATTTCTCGACCAGAATATGCTTTTTCAAAAAAGCCATGTTCCCATGGCGAGAGACTCGTTTTCTGTGAGAAAATGCATTAAAAGGAGGGATTTCATCAGAAACACTTTAAATACATATTGTACTTGTCTGAAAACGCACAGAACCTTGAAATAGAAGGTTTCTCACCAAAAAACACATTGGTGAAACCCCTATCTTAAGGCTCTGAGTGTTTGCACACATGTACAAACAGGCATGTTTAAACTATAACGTTTTTAGTGAAATCATGTTTCTCTCGAGGAGAAAACGCGTTTAAAGCCATAAAAAGATCTCACTGTGTTTTGGCATTGACCAAGCTACCAACAAACCTAAAAAATGATCAGAACTGGAGAAATTACATATTGGCATTGGGTGAAATCATGTAACTCTTAAGGACGTGTTGCAGATTTGTTGAATAGATTCATTTTTCTTGTTTTGTTTGTTTTTGATGAAATTGCTTTTCTCGTCGACAAAAGAAGTTTAACGCGATAAAAAGGTTTAGTGCGTTATGAATACGGGCTAGCTTACCAACAGTACAAATGTGAACTAAATAAGGCCGGGAGTCGTTTTTATTGCTTAAAACACGATTTCTCGACCAGAATATGCTTTTTCAAAAAAGCCATGTTCCCATGGCGAGAGACTCGTTTTCTGTGAGAAAATGCATTAAAAGGAGGGATTTCATGAGAAACACTATAAATACATATTGTACTTGTCTGAAAACGCACAGAACCTTGAAATAGAAGGTTTCTCACCAAAAAACACATTGGTGAAACCCCTATCTTAAGGCTCTGAGTGTTTGCACACATGTACAACAGGCATGTTTAAACTATAACGTTTTTAGTGAAATCATGTTTCTCTCGAGGAGAAAACGCGTTTAAAGCCATAAAAAGATCTCACTGTGTTTTGGCATTGACCAAGCTACCAACAACCTAAAAAATGATCAGAACTGGAGAAATTACATATTGACATTGGGTGAAATCACGTAACTCTTAAGGACGTGTTGCAGACTTGTTGAATAGATTCATTTTTCTTGTTTTGTTTGTTTTTGATGAAATTGCTTTTCTCGTCGACAAAAGAAGTTTAACGCGATAAAAAGGTTTAGTGCGTTATGAATACGGGCTAGCTTACCAAAAGAACAAATGTGAACTAAATAAGGCCGGGAGTCGTTTTTATTGCTTAAAACACGATTTCTCGACCAGAATATGCTTTTTCAAAAAAGCCATGTTCCCATGGCGAGAGACTCGTTTTCTGTGAGAAAATGCATTAAAAGGAGGGATTTCATCAGAAACACTATAAATACATATTGTACTTGTCTGAAAACGCACAGAACCTTGAAATAGAAGGTTTCTCACCAAAAAACATATTGGTGAAACCCCTATCTTAAGGCTCTGAGTGTTTGCACACATGTACAACAGGGCATGTTTAAACTATAACGTTTTTAGTGAAATCATGTTTCTCTCGAGGAGAAAACGCGTTTAAAGCCATAAAAAGATCTCACTGTGTTTTGGCATTGACCAAGCTACCAACAAACCTAAAAAATGATCAGAACTGGAGAAATTACACATTGACATTGGGTGAAATCATGTAACTCTTAAGGACGTGTTGCAGACTTGTTGAATAGATTCATTTTTCTTGTTTTGTTTGTTTTTGATGAAATTGTGCTTTTCTCGTCGAGAAAAGGCGTTTAACGCGATAAAAAGGTTTAGTGCGTTATGAATACGGGCTAGCT
Source organism: Lampris incognitus (assembly GCF_029633865.1). Classification (NCBI taxonomy): domain Eukaryota; kingdom Metazoa; phylum Chordata; class Actinopteri; order Lampriformes; family Lampridae; genus Lampris; species Lampris incognitus. The sequence goes on from NW_026611111.1 coordinate 102,747, forward strand.
TACCAAAAGTACAAATGTGAACTAAATAAGGCCGGGAGTCGTTTTTATTGCTTAAAACACGATTTCTCGACCAGAATATGCTTTTTCAAAAAAGCCATGTTCCCATGGCGAGAGACTCGTTTTCTGTGAGAAAATGCATTAAAAGGAGGGATTTCATCAGAAACACTATAAATACATATTGTACTTGTCTGAAAACGCACAGAACCTTGAAATAGAAGGTTTCTCACCAAAAAACACATTGGTGAAACCCCTATCTTAAGGCTCTGAGTGTTTGCACACATGTACAACAGGCATGGTTAAACTATAACGTTTTTAGTGAAATCATGTTTCTCTCGAGGAGAAAACGCGTTTAAAGCCATAAAAAGATCTCACTGTGTTTTGGCATTGACCAAGCTACCAACAAACCTAAAAAATGATCAGAACTGGAGAAATTACACATTGACATTGGGTGAAATCATGTAACTCTTAAGGACGTGTTGCAGACTTGTTGAATAGATTCATTTTTCTTGTTTTGTTTGTTTTTGATGAAATTGTGCTTTTCTCGTCGAGAAAAGGCGTTTAACGCGATAAAAAGGTTTAGTGCGTTATGAATACGGGCTGGCTTACCAAAAGTACAAATGTGATCCAAATAAGGCCGGGAGTCGTTTTTATTGCTTAAAACACGATTTCTCGACCAGAATATGCTTTTTCAAAAAAGCCATGTTCCCATGGCGAGAGACTCGTTTTCTGTGAGAAAATGCATTAAAAGGAGGGATTTCATGAGAAACACTATAAATACATATTGTACTTGTCTGAAAACGCACAGAACCTTGAAATAGAAGGTTTCTCACCAAAAAACACATTGGTGAAACCCCTATCTTAAGGCTCTGAGTGTTTGCATACATGTACAAACAGGCATGTTTAAACTATAACGTTTTTAGTGAAATCATGTTTCTCTCGAGGAGAAAACGCGTTTAAAGCCATAAAAAGATCTCACTGTGTTTTGGCATTGACCAAGCTACCAACAACCTAAAAAATGATCAGAACTGGAGAAATTACATATTGACATTGGGTGAAATCACGTAACTCTTAAGGACGTGTTGCAGACTTGTTGAATAGATTCATTTTTCTTGTTTTGTTTGTTTTTGATTAAATTGCTTTTCTCGTCGAGAAAAGGCGTTTAACGCGATAAAAAGGTTTAGTGCGTTATGAATACGGGCTAGCTTACCAAAAGTACAAATGTGAACTAAATAAGGCCGGGAGTCGTTTTTATTGCTTAAAACACGATTTCTCGACCAGAATATGCTTTTTCAAAAAAGCCATGTTCCCATGGCGAGAGACTCGTTTTCTGTGAGAAAATGCATTAAAAGGAGGGATTTCATCAGAAACACTATAAATACATATTGTACTTGTCTGAAAACGCACAGAACCTTGAAATAGAAGGTTTCTCACCAAAAAACACATTGGTGAAACCCCTATCTTAAGGCTCTGAGTGTTTGCACACATGTACAAACAGGCATGTTTAAACTATAACGTTTTTAGTGAAATCATGTTTCTCTCGAGGAGAAAACGCGTTTAAAGCCATAAAAAGATCTCACTGTGTTTTGGCATTGACCAAGCTACCAACAACCTAAAAAATGATCAGAACTGGAGAAATTACATATTGACATTGGGTGAAATCATGTAACTCTTAAGGACGTGTTGCAGACTTGTTGAATAGATTCATTTTTCTTGTTTTGTTTGTTTTTGATGAAATTGCTTTTCTCGTCGACAAAAGAAGTTTAACGCGATAAAAAGGTTTAGTGCGTTATGAATACGGGCTAGCTTACCAACAGTACAAATGTGAACTAAATAAGGCCGGGAGTCGTTTTTATTGCTTAAAACACGATTTCTCGACCAGAATATGCTTTTTCAAAAAAGCCATGTTCCCATGGCGAGAGACTCGTTTTCTGTGAGAAAATGCATTAAAAGGAGGGATTTCATCAGAAACACTATAAATACATATTGTACTTGTCTGAAAACGCACAGAACCTTGAAATAGAAGGTTTCTCACCAAAAAACACATTGGTGAAACCCCTATCTTAAGGCTCTGAGTGTTTGCACACATGTACAACAGGCATGTTTAAACTATAACGTTTTTAGTGAAATCATGTTTCTCTCGAGGAGAAAACGCGTTTAAAGCCATAAAAAGATCTCACTGTGTTTTGGCATTGACCAAGCTACCAACAACCTAAAAAAAGATCAGAACTGGAGAAATTACATATTGACATTGGGTGAAATCACGTAACTCTTAAGGACGTGTTGCAGACTTGTTGAATAGATTCATTTTTCTTGTTTTGTTTGTTTTTGATGAAATTGCTTTTCTCGTCGAGAAAAGGCGTTTAACGCGATAAAAAGGTTTAGTGCGTTATGAATACGGGCTAGCTTACCAAAAGAACAAATGTGAACTAAATAAGGCCGGGAGTCGTTTTTATTGCTTAAAACACGATTTCTCGACCAGAATATGCTTTTTCAAAAAAGCCATGTTCCCATGGCGAGAGACTCGTTTTCTGTGAGAAAATGCATTAAAAGGAGGGATTTCATGAGAAACACTATAAATACATATTGTACTTGTCTGAAAACGCACAGAACCTTGAAATAGAAGGTTTCTCACCAAAAAACACATTGGTGAAACCCCTATCTTAAGGCTCTGAGTGTTTGCACACATGTACAACAGGGCATGTTTAAACTATAACGTTTTTAGTGAAATCATGTTTCTCTCGAGGAGAAAACGCGTTTAAAGCCATAAAAAGATCTCACTGTGTTTTGGCATTGACCAAGCTACCAACAAACCTAAAAAATGATCAGAACTGGAGAAATTACACATTGACATTGGGTGAAATCATGTAACTCTTAAGGACGTGTTGCAGACTTGTTGAATAGATTCATTTTTCTTGTTTTGTTTGTTTTTGATGAAATTGTGCTTTTCTCGTCGAGAAAAGGCGTTTAACGCGATAAAAAGGTTTAGTGCGTTATGAATACGGGCTAGCTTACCAAAAGTACAAATGTGAACTAAATAAGGCCGGGAGTCGTTTTTATTGCTTAAAACACGATTTCTCGACCAGAATATGCTTTTTCAAAAAAGCCATGTTCCCATGGCGAGAGACTCGTTTTCTGTGAGAAAATGCATTAAAAGGAGGGATTTCATGAGAAACACTATAAATACATATTGTACTTGTCTGAAAACGCACAGAACCTTGAAATAGAAGGTTTCTCACCAAAAAACACATTGGTGAAACCCCTATCTTAAGGCTCTGAGTGTTTGCACACATGTACAACAGGCATGGTTAAACTATAACGTTTTTAGTGAAATCATGTTTCTCTCGAGGAGAAAACGCGTTTAAAGCCATAAAAAGATCTCACTGTGTTTTGGCATTGACCAAGCTACCAACAAACCTAAAAAATGATCAGAACTGGAGAAATTACACATTGACATTGGGTGAAATCATGTAACTCTTAAGGACGTGTTGCAGACTTGTTGAATAGATTCATTTTTCTTGTTTTGTTTGTTTTTGATGAAATTGTGCTTTTCTCGTCGAGAAAAGGCGTTTAACGCGATAAAAAGGTTTAGTGCGTTATGAATACGGGCTAGCTTACCAAAAGTACAAATGTGAACTAAATAAGGCCGGGAGTCGTTTTTATTGCTTAAAACACGATTTCTCGACCAGAATATGCTTTTTCAAAAAAGCCATGTTCCCATGGCGAGAGACTCGTTTTCTGTGAGAAAATGCATTAAAAGGAGGGATTTCATCAGAAACACTATAAATACATATTGTACTTGTCTGAAAACGCACAGAACCTTGAAATAGAAGGTGTCTCACCAAAAAACACATTGGTGAAACCCCTATCTTAAGGCTCTGAGTGTTTGCACACATGTACAAACAGGCATGTTTAAACTATAACGTTTTTAGTGAAATCATGTTTCTCTCGAGGAGAAAACGCGTTTAAAGCCATAAAAAGATCTCACTGTGTTTTGGCATTGACCAAGCTACCAACAACCTAAAAAATGATCAGAACTGGAGAAATTACATATTGACATTGGGTGAAATCATGTAACTCTTAAGGACGTGTTGCAGACTTGTTGAATAGATTCATTTTTCTTGTTTTGTTTGTTTTTGATGAAATTGCTTTTCTCGTCGAGAAAAGGCGTTTAACGCGATAAAAAGGTTTAGTGCGTTATGAATACGGGCTAGCTTACCAAAAGTACAAATGTGAACTAAATAAGGCCGGGAGTCGTTTTTATTGCTTAAAACACGATTTCTCGACCAGAATATGCTTTTTCAAAAAAGCCATGTTCCCATGGCGAGAGACTCGTTTTCTGTGAGAAAATGCATTAAAAGGAGGGATTTCATCAGAAACACTATAAATACATATTGTACTTGTCTGAAAACGCACAGAACCTTGAAATAGAGGGTTTCTCACCAAAAAACACATTGGTGAAACCCCTATCTTAAGGCTCTGAGTGTTTGCACACATGTACAAACAGGCATGTTTAAACTATAACGTTTTTAGTGAAATCATGTTTCTCTCGAGGAGAAAACGCGTTTAAAGCCATAAAAAGATCTCACTGTGTTTTGGCATTGACCAAGCTACCAACAACCTAAAAAATGATCAGAACTGGAGAAATTACATATTGACATTGGGTGAAATCATGTAACTCTTAAGGACGTGCTGCAGACTTGTTGAATAGATTCATTTTTCTTGTTTTGTTTGTTTTTGATGAAATTGCTTTTCTCGTCGACAAAAGAAGTTTAACGCGATAAAAAGGTTTAGTGCGTTATGAATACGGGCTAGCTTACCAAAAGTACAAATGTGATCCAAATAAGGCCGGGAGTCGTTTTTATTGCTTAAAACACGATTTCTCGACCAGAATATGCTTTTTCAAAAAAGCCATGTTCCCATGGCGAGAGACTCGTTTTCTGTGAGAAAATGCATTAAAAGGAGGGATTTCATCAGAAACACTATAAATACATATTGTACTTGTCTGAAAACGCACAGAACCTTGAAATATAAGGTTTCTCACCAAAAAACACATTGGTGAAACCCCTATCTTAAGGCTCTGAGTGTTTGCACACATGTACAAACAGGCATGTTTAAACTATAACGTTTTTAGTGAAATCATGTTTCTCTCGAGGAGAAAACGCGTTTAAAGCCATAAAAAGATCTCACTGTGTTTTGGCATTGACCAAGCTACCAACAACCTAAAAAATGATCAGAACTGGAGAAATTACATATTGACATTGGGTGAAATCACGTAACTCTTAAGGACGTGTTGCAGACTTGTTGAATAGATTCATTTTTCTTGTTTTGTTTGTTTTTGATGAAATGGCTTTTCTCGTCGAGAAAAGGCGTTTAACGCGATAAAAAGGTTTAGTGCGTTATGAATACGGGCTAGCTTACCAAAAGAACAAATGTGAACTAAATAAGGCCGGGAGTCGTTTTTATTGCTTAAAACACGATTTCTCGACCAGAATATGCTTTTTCAAAAAAGCCATGTTCCCATGGCGAGAGACTCGTTTTCTGTGAGAAAATGCATTAAAAGGAGGGATTTCATCAGAAACACTATAAATACATATTGTACTTGTCTGAAAACGCACAGAACCTTGAAATAGAAGGTTTCTCACCAAAAAACACATTGGTGAAACCCCTATCTTAAGGCTCTGAGTGTTTGCACACATGTACAAACAGGCATGGTTAAACTATAACGTTTTTAGTGAAATCATGTTTCTCTCGAGGAGAAAACGCGTTTAAAGCCATAAAAAGATCTCACTGTGTTTTGGCATTGACCAAGCTACCAACAAACCTAAAAAATGATCAGAACTGGAGAAATTACACATTCACATTGGGTGAAATCATGTAACTCTTAAGGACGTGTTGCAGACTTGTTGAATAGATTCATTTTTCTTGTTTTGTTTGTTTTTGATGAAATTGTGCTTTTCTCGTCGAGAAAAGGCGTTTAACGCGATAAAAAGGTTTAGTGCGTTATGAATACGGGCTGGCTTACCAAAAGTACAAATGTGATCCAAATAAGGCCGGGAGTCGTTTTTATTGCTTAAAACACGATTTCTCGACCAGAATATGCTTTTTCAAAAAAGCCATGTTCCCATGGCGAGAGACTCGTTTTCTGTGAGAAAATGCATTAAAAGGAGGGATTTCATGAGAAACACTATAAATACATATTGTACTTGTCTGAAAACGCACAGAACCTTGAAATAGAAGGTTTGTCACCAAAAAACACATTGGTGAAACCCCTATCTTAAGGCTCTGAGTGTTTGCACACATGTACAAACAGGCATGTTTAAACTATAACGTTTTTAGTGAAATCATGTTTCTCTCGAGGAGAAAACGCGTTTAAAGCCATAAAAAGATCTCACTGTGTTTTGGCATTGACCAAGCTACCAACAACCTAAAAAATGATCAGAACTGGAGAAATTACATATTGACATTGGGTGAAATCACGTAACTCTTAAGGACGTGTTGCAGACTTGTTGAATAGATTCATTTTTCTTGTTTGGTTTGTTTTTGATGAAATTGTGCTTTTCTCGTCGAGAAAAGGCGTTTAACGCGATAAAAAGGTTTAGTGCGTTATGAATACGGGCTAGCTTACCAAAAGTACAAATGTGAACTAAATAAGGCCGGGAGTCGTTTTTATTGCTTAAAACACGATTTCTCGACCAGAAAATGCTTTTTCAAAAAAGCCATGTTCCCATGGCGAGAGACTCGTTTTCTGTGAGAAAATGCATTAAAAGGAGGGATTTCATCAGAAACACTATAAATACATATTGTACTTGTCTGAAAACGCACAGAACCTTGAAATAGAAGGTTTCTCACCAAAAAACACATTGGTGAAACCCCTATCTTAAGGCTCTGAGTGTTTGCACACATGTACAAACAGGCATGTTTAAACTATAACGTTTTTAGTGTAATCATGTTTCTCTCGAGGAGAAAACGCGTTTAAAGCCATAAAAAGATCTCACTGTGTTTTGGCATTGACCAAGCTACCAACAACCTAAAAAATGATCAGAACTGGAGAAATTACATATTGACATTGGGTGAAATCACGTAACTCTTAAGGACGTGTTGCAGACTTGTTGAATAGATTCATTTTTCTTGTTTTGTTTGTTTTTGATGAAATTGTGCTTTTCTCGTCGAGAAAAGGCGTTTAACGCGATAAAAAGGTTTAGTGCGTTATGAATACGGGCTAGCTTACCAAAAGTACAAATGTGAACTAAATAAGGCCGGGAGTCGTTTTTATTGCTTAAAACACGATTTCTCGACCAGAATATGCTTTTTCAAAAAAGCCATGTTCCCATGGCGAGAGACTCGTTTTCTGTGAGAAAATGCATTAAAAGGAGGGATTTCATGAGAAACACTATAAATACATATTGTACTTGTCTGAAAACGCACAGAACCTTGAAATAGAGGGTTTCTCACCAAAAAACACATTGGTGAAACCCCTATCTTAAGGCTCTGAGTGTTTGCACACATGTACAAACAGGCATGTTTAAACTATAACGTTTTTAGTGAAATCATGTTTCTCTCGAGGAGAAAACGCGTTTAAAGCCATAAAAAGATCTCACTGTGTTTTGGCATTGACCAAGCTACCAACAACCTAAAAAATGATCAGAACTGGAGAAATTACATATTGACATTGGGTGAAATCATGTAACTCTTAAGGACGTGTTGCAGACTTGTTGAATAGATTCATTTTTCTTATTTTGTTTGTTTTTGATGAAATTGCTTTTCTCGTCGACAAAAGGCTTTTAACGCGATAAAAAGGTTTAGTGCGTTATGAATACGGGCTAGCTTACCAAAAGTACAAATGTGATCCAAATAAGGCCGGGAGTCGTTTTTATTGCTTAAAACACGATTTCTCGACCAGAATATGCTTTTTCAAAAAAGCCATGTTCCCATGGCGAGAGACTCGTTTTCTGTGAGAAAATGCATTAAAAGGAGGGATTTCATGAGAAACACTATAAATACATATTGTACTTGTCTGAAAACGCACAGAACCTTGAAATAGAGGGTTTCTCACCAAAAAACACATTGGTGAAACCCCTATCTTAAGGCTCTGAGTGTTTGCACACATGTACAAACAGGCATGTTTAAACTATAACGTTTTTAGTGAAATCATGTTTCTCTCGAGGAGAAAACGCGTTTAAAGCCATAAAAAGATCTCACTGTGTTTTGGCATTGACCAAGCTACCAACAACCTAAAAAATGATCAGAACTGGAGAAATTACATATTGACATTGGGTGAAATCATGTAACTCTTAAGGACGTGCTGCAGACTTGTTGAATAGATTCATTTTTCTTGTTTTGTTTGTTTTTGATGAAATTGCTTTTCTCGTCGACAAAAGAAGTTTAACGCGATAAAAAGGTTTAGTGCGTTATGAATACGGGCTAGCTTACCAAAAGTACAAATGTGATCCAAATAAGGCCGGGAGTCGTTTTTATTGCTTAAAACACGATTTCTCGACCAGAATATGCTTTTTCAAAAAAGCCATGTTCCCATGGCGAGAGACTCGTTTTCTGTGAGAAAATGCATTAAAAGGAGGGATTTCATCAGAAACACTATAAATACATATTGTACTTGTCTGAAAACGCACAGAACCTTGAAATATAAGGTTTCTCACCAAAAAACACATTGGTGAAACCCCTATCTTAAGGCTCTGAGTGTTTGCACACATGTACAAACAGGCATGTTTAAACTATAACGTTTTTAGTGAAATCATGTTTCTCTCGAGGAGAAAACGCGTTTAAAGCCATAAAAAGATCTCACTGTGTTTTGGCATTGACCAAGCTACCAACAACCTAAAAAATGATCAGAACTGGAGAAATTACATATTGACATTGGGTGAAATCACGTAACTCTTAAGGACGTGTTGCAGACTTGTTGAATAGATTCATTTTTCTTGTTTTGTTTGTTTTTGATGAAATGGCTTTTCTCGTCGAGAAAAGGCGTTTAACGCGATAAAAAGGTTTAGTGCGTTATGAATACGGGCTAGCTTACCAAAAGTACAAATGTGAACTAAATAAGGCCGGGAGTCGTTTTTATTGCTTAAAACACGATTTCTCGACCAGAATATGCTTTTTCAAAAAAGCCATGTTCCCATGGCGAGAGACTCGTTTTCTGTGAGAAAATGCATTAAAAGGAGGGATTTCATCAGAAACACTATAAATACATATTGTACTTGTCTGAAAACGCACAGAACCTTGAAATAGAAGGTTTCTCACCAAAAAACACATTGGTGAAACCCCTATCTTAAGGCTCTGAGTGTTTGCACACATGTACAAACAGGCATGGTTAAACTATAACGTTTTTAGTGAAATCATGTTTCTCTCGAGGAGAAAACGCGTTTAAAGCCATAAAAAGATCTCACTGTGTTTTGGCATTGACCAAGCTACCAACAAACCTAAAAAATGATCAGAACTGGAGAAATTACACATTCACATTGGGTGAAATCATGTAACTCTTAAGGACGTGTTGCAGACTTGTTGAATAGATTCATTTTTCTTGTTTTGTTTGTTTTTGATGAAATTGTGCTTTTCTCGTCGAGAAAAGGCGTTTAACGCGATAAAAAGGTTTAGTGCGTTATGAATACGGGCTGGCTTACCAAAAGTACAAATGTGATCCAAATAAGGCCGGGAGTCGTTTTTATTGCTTAAAACACGATTTCTCGACCAGAATATGCTTTTTCAAAAAAGCCATGTTCCCATGGCGAGAGACTCGTTTTCTGTGAGAAAATGCATTAAAAGGAGGGATTTCATGAGAAACACTATAAATACATATTGTACTTGTCTGAAAACGCACAGAACCTTGAAATAGAAGGTTTGTCACCAAAAAACACATTGGTGAAACCCCTATCTTAAGGCTCTGAGTGTTTGCACACATGTACAAACAGGCATGTTTAAACTATAACGTTTTTAGTGAAATCATGTTTCTCTCGAGGAGAAAACGCGTTTAAAGCCATAAAAAGATCTCACTGTGTTTTGGCATTGACCAAGCTACCAACAACCTAAAAAATGATCAGAACTGGAGAAATTACATATTGACATTGGGTGAAATCACGTAACTCTTAAGGACGTGTTGCAGACTTGTTGAATAGATTCATTTTTCTTGTTTGGTTTGTTTTTGATGAAATTGTGCTTTTCTCGTCGAGAAAAGGCGTTTAACGCGATAAAAAGGTTTAGTGCGTTATGAATACGGGCTAGCTTACCAAAAGTACAAATGTGAACTAAATAAGGCCGGGAGTCGTTTTTATTGCTTAAAACACGATTTCTCGACCAGAAAATGCTTTTTCAAAAAAGCCATGTTCCCATGGCGAGAGACTCGTTTTCTGTGAGAAAATGCATTAAAAGGAGGGATTTCATCAGAAACACTATAAATACATATTGTACTTGTCTGAAAACGCACAGAACCTTGAAATAGAAGGTTTCTCACCAAAAAACACATTGGTGAAACCCCTATCTTAAGGCTCTGAGTGTTTGCACACATGTACAAACAGGCATGTTTAAACTATAACGTTTTTAGTGTAATCATGTTTCTCTCGAGGAGAAAACGCGTTTAAAGCCATAAAAAGATCTCACTGTGTTTTGGCATTGACCAAGCTACCAACAACCTAAAAAATGATCAGAACTGGAGAAATTACATATTGACATTGGGTGAAATCACGTAACTCTTAAGGACGTGTTGCAGACTTGTTGAATAGATTCATTTTTCTTGTTTTGTTTGTTTTTGATGAAATTGTGCTTTTCTCGTCGAGAAAAGGCGTTTAACGCGATAAAAAGGTTTAGTGCGTTATGAATACGGGCTAGCTTACCAAAAGTACAAATGTGAACTAAATAAGGCCGGGAGTCGTTTTTATTGCTTAAAACACGATTTCTCGACCAGAATATGCTTTTTCAAAAAAGCCATGTTCCCATGGCGAGAGACTCGTTTTCTGTGAGAAAATGCATTAAAAGGAGGGATTTCATGAGAAACACTATAAATACATATTGTACTTGTCTGAAAACGCACAGAACCTTGAAATAGAGGGTTTCTCACCAAAAAACACATTGGTGAAACCCCTATCTTAAGGCTCTGAGTGTTTGCACACATGTACAAACAGGCATGTTTAAACTATAACGTTTTTAGTGAAATCATGTTTCTCTCGAGGAGAAAACGCGTTTAAAGCCATAAAAAGATCTCACTGTGTTTTGGCATTGACCAAGCTACCAACAACCTAAAAAATGATCAGAACTGGAGAAATTACATATTGACATTGGGTGAAATCATGTAACTCTTAAGGACGTGTTGCAGACTTGTTGAATAGATTCATTTTTCTTGTTTTGTTTGTTTTTGATGAAATTGCTTTTCTCGTCGACAAAAGGCGTTTAACGCGATAAAAAGGTTTAGTGCGTTATGAATACGGGCTAGCTTACCAAAAGTACAAATGTGATCCAAATAAGGCCGGGAGTCGTTTTTATTGCTTAAAACACGATTTCTCGACCAGAATATGCTTTTTCAAAAAAGCCATGTTCCCATGGCGAGAGACTCGTTTTCTGTGAGAAAATGCATTAAAAGGAGGGATTTCATGAGAAACACTATAAATACATATTGTACTTGTCTGAAAACGCACAGAACCTTGAAATAGAGGGTTTCTCACCAAAAAACACATTGGTGAAACCCCTATCTTAAGGCTCTGAGTGTTTGCACACATGTACAAACAGGCATGTTTAAACTATAACGTTTTTAGTGAAATCATGTTTCTCTCGAGGAGAAAACGCGTTTAAAGCCATAAAAAGATCTCACTGTGTTTTGGCATTGACCAAGCTACCAACAACCTAAAAAATGATCAGAACTGGAGAAATTACATATTGACATTGGGTGAAATCATGTAACTCTTAAGGACGTGTTGCAGACTTGTTGAATAGATTCATTTTTCTTGTTTTGTTTGTTTTTGATGAAATTGCTTTTCTCGTCGACAAAAGGCGTTTAACGCGATAAAAAGGTTTAGTGCGTTATGAATACGGGCTAGCTTACCAAAAGTACAAATGTGATCCAAATAAGGCCGGGAGTCGTTTTTATTGCTTAAAACACGATTTCTCGACCAGAATATGCTTTTTCAAAAAAGCCATGTTCCCATGGCGAGAGACTCGTTTTCTGTGAGAAAATGCATTAAAAGGAGGGATTTCATGAGAAACACTATAAATACATATTGTACTTGTCTGAAAACGCACAGAACCTTGAAATAGAGGGTTTCTCACCAAAAAACACATTGGTGAAACCCCTATCTTAAGGCTCTGAGTGTTTGCACACATGTACAAACAGGCATGTTTAAACTATAACGTTTTTAGTGAAATCATGTTTCTCTCGAGGAGAAAACGCGTTTAAAGCCATAAAAAGATCTCACTGTGTTTTGGCATTGACCAAGCTACCAACAACCTAAAAAATGATCAGAACTGGAGAAATTACATATTGACATTGGGTGAAATCATGTAACTCTTAAGGACGTGCTGCAGACTTGTTGAATAGATTCATTTTTCTTGTTTTGTTTGTTTTTGATGAAATTGCTTTTCTCGTCGACAAAAGAAGTTTAACGCGATAAAAAGGTTTAGTGCGTTATGAATACGGGCTAGCTTACCAAAAGTACAAATGTGATCCAAATAAGGCCGGGAGTCGTTTTTATTGCTTAAAACACGATTTCTCGACCAGAATATGCTTTTTCAAAAAAGCCATGTTCCCATGGCGAGAGACTCGTTTTCTGTGAGAAAATGCATTAAAAGGAGGGATTTCATCAGAAACACTATAAATACATATTGTACTTGTCTGAAAACGCACAGAACCTTGAAATAGAAGGTTTCTCACCAAAAAACACATTGGTGAAACCCCTATCTTAAGGCTCTGAGTGTTTGCACACATGTACAAACAGGCATGGTTAAACTATAACGTTTTTAGTGAAATCATGTTTCTCTCGAGGAGAAAACGCGTTTAAAGCCATAAAAAGATCTCACTGTGTTTTGGCATTGACCAAGCTACCAACAAACCTAAAAAATGATCAGAACTGGAGAAATTACACATTCACATTGGGTGAAATCATGTAACTCTTAAGGACGTGTTGCAGACTTGTTGAATAGATTCATTTTTCTTGTTTTGTTTGTTTTTGATGAAATTGTGCTTTTCTCGTCGAGAAAAGGCGTTTAACGCGATAAAAAGGTTTAGTGCGTTATGAATACGGGCTGGCTTACCAAAAGTACAAATGTGATCCAAATAAGGCCGGGAGTCGTTTTTATTGCTTAAAACACGATTTCTCGACCAGAATATGCTTTTTCAAAAAAGCCATGTTCCCATGGCGAGAGACTCGTTTTCTGTGAGAAAATGCATTAAAAGGAGGGATTTCATGAGAAACACTATAAATACATATTGTACTTGTCTGAAAACGCACAGAACCTTGAAATAGAAGGTTTGTCACCAAAAAACACATTGGTGAAACCCCTATCTTAAGGCTCTGAGTGTTTGCACACATGTACAAACAGGCATGTTTAAACTATAACGTTTTTAGTGAAATCATGTTTCTCTCGAGGAGAAAACGCGTTTAAAGCCATAAAAAGATCTCACTGTGTTTTGGCATTGACCAAGCTACCAACAACCTAAAAAATGATCAGAACTGGAGAAATTACATATTGACATTGGGTGAAATCACGTAACTCTTAAGGACGTGTTGCAGACTTGTTGAATAGATTCATTTTTCTTGTTTGGTTTGTTTTTGATGAAATTGTGCTTTTCTCGTCGAGAAAAGGCGTTTAACGCGATAAAAAGGTTTAGTGCGTTATGAATACGGGCTAGCTTACCAAAAGTACAAATGTGAACTAAATAAGGCCGGGAGTCGTTTTTATTGCTTAAAACACGATTTCTCGACCAGAAAATGCTTTTTCAAAAAAGCCATGTTCCCATGGCGAGAGACTCGTTTTCTGTGAGAAAATGCATTAAAAGGAGGGATTTCATCAGAAACACTATAAATACATATTGTACTTGTCTGAAAACGCACAGAACCTTGAAATAGAAGGTTTCTCACCAAAAAACACATTGGTGAAACCCCTATCTTAAGGCTCTGAGTGTTTGCACACATGTACAAACAGGCATGTTTAAACTATAACGTTTTTAGTGTAATCATGTTTCTCTCGAGGAGAAAACGCGTTTAAAGCCATAAAAAGATCTCACTGTGTTTTGGCATTGACCAAGCTACCAACAACCTAAAAAATGATCAGAACTGGAGAAATTACATATTGACATTGGGTGAAATCACGTAACTCTTAAGGACGTGTTGCAGACTTGTTGAATAGATTCATTTTTCTTGTTTTGTTTGTTTTTGATGAAATTGTGCTTTTCTCGTCGAGAAAAGGCGTTTAACGCGATAAAAAGGTTTAGTGCGTTATGAATACGGGCTAGCTTACCAAAAGTACAAATGTGAACTAAATAAGGCCGGGAGTCGTTTTTATTGCTTAAAACACGATTTCTCGACCAGAATATGCTTTTTCAAAAAAGCCATGTTCCCATGGCGAGAGACTCGTTTTCTGTGAGAAAATGCATTAAAAGGAGGGATTTCATGAGAAACACTATAAATACATATTGTACTTGTCTGAAAACGCACAGAACCTTGAAATAGAGGGTTTCTCACCAAAAAACACATTGGTGAAACCCCTATCTTAAGGCTCTGAGTGTTTGCACACATGTACAAACAGGCATGTTTAAACTATAACGTTTTTAGTGAAATCATGTTTCTCTCGAGGAGAAAACGCGTTTAAAGCCATAAAAAGATCTCACTGTGTTTTGGCATTGACCAAGCTACCAACAACCTAAAAAATGATCAGAACTGGAGAAATTACATATTGACATTGGGTGAAATCATGTAACTCTTAAGGACGTGTTGCAGACTTGTTGAATAGATTCATTTTTCTTGTTTTGTTTGTTTTTGATGAAATTGCTTTTCTCGTCGACAAAAGGCGTTTAACGCGATAAAAAGGTTTAGTGCGTTATGAATACGGGCTAGCTTACCAAAAGTACAAATGTGATCCAAATAAGGCCGGGAGTCGTTTTTATTGCTTAAAACACGATTTCTCGACCAGAATATGCTTTTTCAAAAAAGCCATGTTCCCATGGCGAGAGACTCGTTTTCTGTGAGAAAATGCATTAAAAGGAGGGATTTCATGAGAAACACTATAAATACATATTGTACTTGTCTGAAAACGCACAGAACCTTGAAATAGAGGGTTTCTCACCAAAAAACACATTGGTGAAACCCCTATCTTAAGGCTCTGAGTGTTTGCACACATGTACAAACAGGCATGTTTAAACTATAACGTTTTTAGTGAAATCATGTTTCTCTCGAGGAGAAAACGCGTTTAAAGCCATAAAAAGATCTCACTGTGTTTTGGCATTGACCAAGCTACCAACAACCTAAAAAATGATCAGAACTGGAGAAATTACATATTGACATTGGGTGAAATCATGTAACTCTTAAGGACGTGTTGCAGACTTGTTGAATAGATTCATTTTTCTTGTTTTGTTTGTTTTTGATGAAATTGCTTTTCTCGTCGACAAAAGGCGTTTAACGCGATAAAAAGGTTTAGTGCGTTATGAATACGGGCTAGCTTACCAAAAGTACAAATGTGATCCAAATAAGGCCGGGAGTCGTTTTTATTGCTTAAAACACGATTTCTCGACCAGAATATGCTTTTTCAAAAAAGCCATGTTCCCATGGCGAGAGACTCGTTTTCTGTGAGAAAATGCATTAAAAGGAGGGATTTCATGAGAAACACTATAAATACATATTGTACTTGTCTGAAAACGCACAGAACCTTGAAATAGAGGGTTTCTCACCAAAAAACACATTGGTGAAACCCCTATCTTAAGGCTCTGAGTGTTTGCACACATGTACAAACAGGCATGTTTAAACTATAACGTTTTTAGTGAAATCATGTTTCTCTCGAGGAGAAAACGCGTTTAAAGCCATAAAAAGATCTCACTGTGTTTTGGCATTGACCAAGCTACCAACAACCTAAAAAATGATCAGAACTGGAGAAATTACATATTGACATTGGGTGAAATCATGTAACTCTTAAGGACGTGTTGCAGACTTGTTGAATAGATTCATTTTTCTTGTTTTGTTTGTTTTTGATGAAATTGCTTTTCTCGTCGACAAAAGGCGTTTAACGCGATAAAAAGGTTTAGTGCGTTATGAATACGGGCTAGCTTACCAAAAGTACAAATGTGATCCAAATAAGGCCGGGAGTCGTTTTTATTGCTTAAAACACGATTTCTCGACCAGAATATGCTTTTTCAAAAAAGCCATGTTCCCATGGCAGGAGACTCGTTTTCTGTGAGAAAATGCATTAAAAGGAGGGATTTCATGAGAAACACTATAAATACATATTGTACTTGTCTGAAAACGCACAGAACCTTGAAATAGAAGGTTTCTCACCGAAAAACACATTGGTGAAACCCCTATCTTAAGGCTCTGAGTGTTTGCATACATGTACAAACAGGCATGTTTAAACTATAACGTTTTTAGTGAAATCATGTTTCTCTCGAGGAGAAAACGCGTTTAAAGCCATAAAAAGATCTCACTGTGTTTTGGCATTGACCAAGCTACCAACAACCTAAAAAATGATCAGAACTGGAGAAATTACATATTGACATTGGGTGAAATCATGTAACTCTTAAGGACGTGTTGCAGACTTGTTGAATAGATTCATTTTTCTTGTTTTGTTTGTTTTTGATGAAATTGCTTTTCTCGTCGACAAAAGGCGTTTAACGCGATAAAAAGGTTTAGTGCGTTATGAATACGGGCTAGCTTACCAAAAGTACAAATGTGATCCAAATAAGGCCGGGAGTCGTTTTTATTGCTTAAAACACGATTTCTCGACCAGAATATGCTTTTTCAAAAAAGCCATGTTCCCATGGCGAGAGACTCGTTTTCTGTGAGAAAATGCATTAAAAGGAGGGATTTCATGAGAAACACTATAAATACATATTGTACTTGTCTGAAAACGCACAGAACCTTGAAATAGAAGGTTTCTCACCAAAAAACACATTGGTGAAACCCCTATCTTAAGGCTCTGAGTGTTTGCACACATGTACAAACAGGCATGTTTAAACTATAACGTTTTTAGTGAAATCATGTTTCTCTCGAGGAGAAAACGCGTTTAAAGCCATAAAAAGATCTCACTGTGTTTTGGCATTGACCAAGCTACCAACAACCTAAAAAATGATCAGAACTGGAGAAATTACATATTGACATTGGGTGAAATCATGTAACTCTTAAGGACGTGTTGCAGACTTGTTGAATAGATTCATTTTTCTTGTTTTGTTTGTTTTTGATGAAATTGCTTTTCTCGTCGACAAAAGGCGTTTAACGCGATAAAAAGGTTTAGTGCGTTATGAATACGGGCTAGCTTACCAAATGTACAAAAGAGATCCAAATAAGGCCGGGAGTCGTTTTTATTGCTTAAAACACGATTTCTCGACCAGAATATGCTTTTTCAAAAAAGCCATGTTCCCATGGCGAGAGACTCGTTTTCTGTGAGAAAATGCATTAAAAGGAGGGATTTCATGAGAAACACTATAAATACATATTCTACTTGTCTGAAAACGCACAGAACCTTGAAATAGAAGGTTTCTCACCAAAAAACACATTGGTGAAACCCCTATCTTAAGGCTCTGAGTGTTTGCACACATGTACAAACAGGCATGTTTAAACTATAACGTTTTTAGTGAAATCATGTTTCTCTCGAGGAGAAAACGCGTTTAAAGCCATAAAAAGATCTCACTGTGTTTTGGCATTGACCAAGCTACCAACAACCTAAAAAATGATCAGAACTGGAGAAATTACATATTGACATTGGGTGAAATCATGTAACTCTTAAGGACGTGTTGCAGACTTGTTGAATAGATTCATTTTTCTTGTTTTGTTTGTTTTTGATGAAATTGCTTTTCTCGTCGACAAAAGGCGTTTAACGCGATAAAAAGGTTTAGTGCGTTATGAATACGGGCTAGCTTACCAAAAGTACAAATGTGATCCAAATAAGGCCGGGAGTCGTTTTTATTGCTTAAAACACGATTTCTCGACCAGAATATGCTTTTTCAAAAAAGCCATGTTCCCATGGCGAGAGACTCGTTTTCTGTGAGAAAATGCATTAAAAGGAGGGATTTCATCAGAAACACTATAAATACATATTGTACTTGTCTGAAAACGCACAGAACCTTGAAATAGAAGGTTTCTCACCAAAAAACACATTGGTGAAACCCCTATCTTAAGGCTCTGAGTGTTTGCACACATGTATAAACAGGCATGGTTAAACTATAACGTTTTTAGTGAAATCATGTTTCTCTCGAGGAGAAAACGCGTTTAAAGCCATAAAAAGATCTCACTGTGTTTTGGCATTGACCAAGCTACCAACAAACCTAAAAAATGATCAGAACTGGAGAAATTACACATTGACATTGGGTGAAATCATGTAACTCTTAAGGACGTGTTGCAGACTTGTTGAATAGATTCATTTTTCTTGTTTTGTTTGTTTTTGATGAAATTGTGCTTTTCTCGTCGACAAAAGGCGTTTAACGCGATAAAAAGGTTTAGTGCGTTATGAATACGGGCTAGCTTACCAAAAGTACAAATGTGATCCAAATAAGGCCGGGAGTCGTTTTTATTGCTTAAAACACGATTTCTCGACCAGAATATGCTTTTTCAAAAAAGCCATGTTCCCATGGCGAGAGACTCGTTTTCTGTGAGAAAATGCATTAAAAGGAGGGATTTCATCAGAAACACTATAAATACATATTGTACTTGTCTGAAAACGCACAGAACCTTGAAATAGAGGGTTTCTCACCAAAAAACACATTGGTGAAACCCCTATCTTAAGGCTCTGAGTGTTTGCACACATGTACAAACAGGCATGTTTAAACTATAACGTTTTTAGTGAAATCATGTTTCTCTCGAGGAGAAAACGCGTTTAAAGCCATAAAAAGATCTCACTGTGTTTTGGCATTGACCAAGCTACCAACAACCTAAAAAATGATCAGAACTGGAGAAATTACATATTGACATTGGGTGAAATCATGTAACTCTTAAGGACGTGTTGCAGACTTGTTGAATAGATTCATTTTTCTTGTTTTGTTTGTTTTTGATGAAATTGCTTTTCTCGTCGAGAAAAGGCGTTTAACGCGATAAAAAGGTTTAGTGCGTTATGAATACGGGCTAGCTTACCAAAAGTACAAATGTGATCCAAATAAGGCCGGGAGTCGTTTTTATTGCTTAAAACACGATTTCTCGACCAGAATATGCTTTTTCAAAAAAGCCATGTTCCCATGGCGAGAGACTCGTTTTCTGTGAGAAAATGCATTAAAAGGAGGGATTTCATCAGAAACACTATAAATACATATTGTACTTGTCTGAAAACGCACAGAACCTTGAAATAGAAGGTTTCTCACCAAAAAACACATTGGTGAAACCCCTATCTTAAGGCTCTGAGTGTTTGCACACATGTATAAACAGGCATGGTTAAACTATAACGTTTTTAGTGAAATCATGTTTCTCTCGAGGAGAAAACGCGTTTAAAGCCATAAAAAGATCTCACTGTGTTTTGGCATTGACCAAGCTACCAACAAACCTAAAAAATGATCAGAACTGGAGAAATTACACATTGACATTGGGTGAAATCATGTAACTCTTAAGGACGTGTTGCAGACTTGTTGAATAGATTCATTTTTCTTGTTTTGTTTGTTTTTGATGAAATTGTGCTTTTCTCGTCGACAAAAGGCGTTTAACGCGATAAAAAGGTTTAGTGCGTTATGAATACGGGCTAGCTTACCAAAAGTACAAATGTGATCCAAATAAGGCCGGGAGTCGTTTTTATTGCTTAAAACACGATTTCTCGACCAGAATATGCTTTTTCAAAAAAGCCATGTTCCCATGGCGAGAGACTCGTTTTCTGTGAGAAAATGCATTAAAAGGAGGGATTTCATGAGAAACACTATAAATACATATTGTACTTGTCTGAAAACGCACAGAACCTTGAAATAGAGGGTTTCTCACCAAAAAACACATTGGTGAAACCCCTATCTTAAGGCTCTGAGTGTTTGCACACATGTACAAACAGGCATGTTTAAACTATAACGTTTTTAGTGAAATCATGTTTCTCTCGAGGAGAAAACGCGTTTAAAGCCATAAAAAGATCTCACTGTGTTTTGGCATTGACCAAGCTACCAACAACCTAAAAAATGATCAGAACTGGAGAAATTACATATTGACATTGGGTGAAATCATGTAACTCTTAAGGACGTGTTGCAGACTTGTTGAATAGATTCATTTTTCTTGTTTTGTTTGTTTTTGATGAAATTGCTTTTCTCGTCGACAAAAGGCGTTTAACGCGATAAAAAGGTTTAGTGCGTTATGAATACGGGCTAGCTTACCAAAAGTACAAATGTGATCCAAATAAGGCCGGGAGTCGTTTTTATTGCTTAAAACACGATTTCTCGACCAGAATATGCTTTTTCAAAAAAGCCATGTTCCCATGGCGAGAGACTCGTTTTCTGTGAGAAAATGCATTAAAAGGAGGGATTTCATGAGAAACACTATAAATACATATTGTACTTGTCTGAAAACGCACAGAACCTTGAAATAGAGGGTTTCTCACCAAAAAACACATTGGTGAAACCCCTATCTTAAGGCTCTGAGTGTTTGCACACATGTACAAACAGGCATGTTTAAACTATAACGTTTTTAGTGAAATCATGTTTCTCTCGAGGAGAAAACGCGTTTAAAGCCATAAAAAGATCTCACTGTGTTTTGGCATTGACCAAGCTACCAACAACCTAAAAAATGATCAGAACTGGAGAAATTACATATTGACATTGGGTGAAATCATGTAACTCTTAAGGACGTGTTGCAGACTTGTTGAATAGATTCATTTTTCTTGTTTTGTTTGTTTTTGATGAAATTGCTTTTCTCGTCGACAAAAGGCGTTTAACGCGATAAAAAGGTTTAGTGCGTTATGAATACGGGCTAGCTTACCAAAAGTACAAATGTGATCCAAATAAGGCCGGGAGTCGTTTTTATTGCTTAAAACACGATTTCTCGACCAGAATATGCTTTTTCAAAAAAGCCATGTTCCCATGGCGAGAGACTTGTTTTCTGTGAGAAAATGCATTAAAAGGAGGGATTTCATGAGAAACACTATAAATACATATTGTACTTGTCTGAAAACGCACAGAACCTTGAAATAGAAGGTTTCTCACCGAAAAACACATTGGTGAAACCCCTATCTTAAGGCTCTGAGTGTTTGCATACATGTACAAACAGGCATGTTTAAACTATAACGTTTTTAGTGAAATCATGTTTCTCTCGAGGAGAAAACGCGTTTAAAGCCATAAAAAGATCTCACTGTGTTTTGGCATTGACCAAGCTACCAACAACCTAAAAAATGATCAGAACTGGAGAAATTACATATTGACATTGGGTGAAATCATGTAACTCTTAAGGACGTGTTGCAGACTTGTTGAATAGATTCATTTTTCTTGTTTTGTTTTTTTTTGATGAAATTGCTTTTCTCGTCGACAAAAGGCGTTTAACGCGATAAAAAGGTTTAGTGCGTTATGAATACGGGCTAGCTTACCAAAAGTACAAATGTGATCCAAATAAGGCCGGGAGTCGTTTTTATTGCTTAAAACACGATTTCTCGACCAGAATATGCTTTTTCAAAAAAGCCATGTTCCCATGGCGAGAGACTCGTTTTCTATGAGAAAATGCATTAAAAGGAGGGATTTCATCAGAAACACTATAAATACATATTGTACTTGTCTGAAAACGCACAGAACCTTGAAATAGAAGGTTTCTCACCAAAAAACACATTGGTGAAACCCCTATCTTAAGGCTCTGAGTGTTTGCACACATGTACAAACAGGCATGGTTAAACTATAACGTTTTTAGTGAAATCATGTTTCTCTCGAGGAGAAAACGCGTTTAAAGCCATAAAAAGATCTCACTGTGTTTTGGCATTGACCAAGCTACCAACAACCTAAAAAATGATCAGAACTGGAGAAATTACATATTGACATTGGGTGAAATCATGTAACTCTTAAGGACGTGTTGCAGACTTGTTGAATAGATTCATTTTTCTTGTTTTGTTTGTTTTTGATGAAATTGCTTTTCTCGTCGACAAAAGGCGTTTAACGCGATAAAAAGGTTTAGTGCGTTATGAATACGGGCTAGCTTACCAAAAGTACAAAAGAGATCCAAATAAGGCCGGGAGTCGTTTTTATTGCTTAAAACACGATTTCTCGACCAGAATATGCTTTTTCAAAAAAGCCATGTTCCCATGGCGAGAGACTCGTTTTCTGTGAGAAAATGCATTAAAAGGAGGGATTTCATGAGAAACACTATAAATACATATTGTACTTGTCTGAAAACGCACAGAACCTTGAAATAGAAGGTTTCTCACCAAAAAACACATTGGTGAAACCCCTATCTTAAGGCTCTGAGTGTTTGCACACATGTACAAACAGGCATGTTTAAACTATAACGTTTTTAGTGAAATCATGTTTCTCTCGAGGAGAAAACGCGTTTAAAGCCATAAAAAGATCTCACTGTGTTTTGGCATTGACCAAGCTACCAACAACCTAAAAAATGATCAGAACTGGAGAAATTACATATTGACATTGGGTGAAATCATGTAACTCTTAAGGACGTGTTGCAGACTTGTTGAATAGATTCATTTTTCTTGTTTTGTTTGTTTTTGATGAAATTGCTTTTCTCGTCGACAAAAGGCGTTTAACGCGATAAAAAGGTTTAGTGCGTTATGAATACGGGCTAGCTTACCAAAAGTACAAATGTGATCCAAATAAGGCCGGGAGTCGTTTTTATTGCTTAAAACACGATTTCTCGACCAGAATATGCTTTTTCAAAAAAGCCATGTTCCCATGGCGAGAGACTCGTTTTCTGTGAGAAAATGCATTAAAAGGAGGGATTTCATCAGAAACACTATAAATACATATTGTACTTGTCTGAAAACGCACAGAACCTTGAAATAGAAGGTTTCTCACCAAAAAACACATTGGTGAAACCCCTATCTTAAGGCTCTGAGTGTTTGCACACATGTATAAACAGGCATGGTTAAACTATAACGTTTTTAGTGAAATCATGTTTCTCTCGAGGAGAAAACGCGTTTAAAGCCATAAAAAGATCTCACTGTGTTTTGGCATTGACCAAGCTACCAACAAACCTAAAAAATGATCAGAACTGGAGAAATTACACATTGACATTGGGTGAAATCATGTAACTCTTAAGGACGTGTTGCAGACTTGTTGAATAGATTCATTTTTCTTGTTTTGTTTGTTTTTGATGAAATTGTGCTTTTCTCGTCGACAAAAGGCGTTTAACGCGATAAAAAGGTTTAGTGCGTTATGAATACGGGCTAGCTTACCAAAAGTACAAATGTGATCCAAATAAGGCCGGGAGTCGTTTTTATTGCTTAAAACACGATTTCTCGACCAGAATATGCTTTTTCAAAAAAGCCATGTTCCCATGGCGAGAGACTCGTTTTCTGTGAGAAAATGCATTAAAAGGAGGGATTTCATCAGAAACACTATAAATACATATTGTACTTGTCTGAAAACGCACAGAACCTTGAAATAGAAGGTTTCTCACCAAAAAACACATTGGTGAAACCCCTATCTTAAGGCTCTGAGTGTTTGCACACATGTACAAACAGGCATGGTTAAACTATAACGTTTTTAGTGAAATCATGTTTCTCTCGAGGAGAAAACGCGTTTAAAGCCATAAAAAGATCTCACTGTGTTTTGGCATTGACCAAGCTACCAACAAACCTAAAAAATGATCAGAACTGGAGAAATTACACATTGACATTGGGTGAAATCATGTAACTCTTAAGGACGTGTTGCAGACTTGTTGAATAGATTCATTTTTCTTGTTTTGTTTGTTTTTGATGAAATTGTGCTTTTCTCGTCGAGAAAAGGCGTTTAACGCGATAAAAAGGTTTAGTGCGTTATGAATACGGGCTAGCTTACCAAAAGTACAAATGTGATCCAAATAAGGCCGGGAGTCGTTTTTATTGCTTAAAACACGATTTCTCGACCAGAATATGCTTTTTCAAAAAAGCCATGTTCCCATGGCGAGAGACTCGTTTTCTGTGAGAAAATGCATTAAAAGGAGGGATTTCATCAGAAACACTATAAATACATATTGTACTTGTCTGAAAACGCACAGAACCTTGAAATAGAAGGTTTCTCACCAAAAAACACATTGGTGAAACCCCTATCTTAAGGCTCTGAGTGTTTGCACACATGTACAAACAGGCATGGTTAAACTATAACGTTTTTAGTGAAATCATGTTTCTCTCGAGGAGAAAACGCGTTTAAAGCCATAAAAAGATCTCACTGTGTTTTGGCATTGACCAAGCTACCAACAAACCTAAAAAATGATCAGAACTGGAGAAATTACACATTGACATTGGGTGAAATCATGTAACTCTTAAGGACGTTTTGCTGACTTGTTGAATAGATTCATTTTTCTTGTTTTGTTTGTTTTTGATGAAATTGTGCTTTTCTCGTCGAGAAAAGGCGTTTAACGCGATAAAAAGGTTTAGTGCGTTATGAATACGGGCTAGCTTACCAAAAGTACAAATGTGATCCAAATAAGGCCGGGAGTCGTTTTTATTGCTTAAAACACGATTTCTCGACCAGAATATGCTTTTTCAAAAAAGCCATGTTCCCATGGCGAGAGACTCGTTTTCTGTGAGAAAATGCATTAAAAGGAGGGATTTCATCAGAAACACTATAAATACATATTGTACTTGTCTGAAAACGCACAGAACCTTGAAATAGAAGGTTTCTCACCAAAAAACACATTGGTGAAACCCCTATCTTAAGGCTCTGAGTGTTTGCACACATGTACAAACAGGCATGGTTAAACTATAACGTTTTTAGTGAAATCATGTTTCTCTCGAGGAGAAAACGCGTTTAAAGCCATAAAAAGATCTCACTGTGTTTTGGCATTGACCAAGCTACCAACAAACCTAAAAAATGATCAGAACTGGAGAAATTACACATTGACATTGGGTGAAATCATGTAACTCTTAAGGACGTGTTGCAGACTTGTTGAATAGATTCATTTTTCTTGTTTTGTTTGTTTTTGATGAAATTGTGCTTTTCTCGTCGAGAAAAGGCGTTTAACGCGATAAAAAGGTTTAGTGCGTTATGAATACGGGCTAGCTTACCAAAAGTACAAATGTGATCCAAATAAGGCCGGGAGTCGTTTTTATTGCTTAAAACACGATTTCTCGACCAGAATATGCTTTTTCAAAAAAGCCATGTTCCCATGGCGAGAGACTCGTTTTCTGTGAGAAAATGCATTAAAAGGAGGGATTTCATCAGAAACACTATAAATACATATTCTACTTGTCTGAAAACGCACAGAACCTTGAAATAGAAGGTTTCTCACCAAAAAACACATTGGTGAAACCCCTATCTTAAGGCTCTGAGTGTTTGCACACATGTACAAACAGGCATGTTTAAACTATAACGTTTTTAGTGAAATCATGTTTCTCTCGAGGAGAAAACGCGTTTAAAGCCATAAAAAGATCTCAGTGTGTTTTGGCATTGACCAAGCTACCAACAACCTAAAAAATGATCAGAACTGGAGAAATTACATATTGACATTGGGTGAAATCATGTAACTCTTAAGGACGTGTTGCAGACTTGTTGAATAGATTCATTTTTCTTGTTTTGTTTGTTTTTGATGAAATTGTGCTTTTCTCGTCGACAAAAGGCGTTTAACGCGATAAAAAGGTTTAGTGCGTTATGAATACGGGCTAGCTTACCAAAAGTACAAATGTGATCCAAATAAGGCCGGGAGTCGTTTTTATTGCTTAAAACACGATTTCTCGACCAGAATATGCTTTTTCAAAAAAGCCATGTTCCCATGGCGAGAGACTCGTTTTCTGTGAGAAAATGCATTAAAAGGAGGGATTTCATGAGAAACACTATAAATACATATTGTACTTGTCTGAAAACGCACAGAACCTTGAAATAGAAGGTTTCTCACCAAAAAACACATTGGTGAAACCCCTATCTTAAGGCTCTGAGTGTTTGCACACATGTACAAACAGGCATGGTTAAACTATAACGTTTTTAGTGAAATCATGTTTCTCTCGAGGAGAAAACGCGTTTAAAGCCATAAAAAGATCTCACTGTGTTTTAGCATTGACCAAGCTACCAACAAACCTAAAAAATGATCAGAACTGGAGAAATTACACATTGACATTGGGTGAAATCATGTAACTCTTAAGGACGTGTTGCAGACTTGTTGAATAGATTCATTTTTCTTGTTTTGTTTGTTTTTGATGAAATTGTGCTTTTCTCGTCGAGAAAAGGCGTTTAACGCGATAAAAAGGTTTAGTGCGTTATGAATACGGGCTAGCTTACCAAAAGTACAAATGTGATCCAAATAAGGCCGGGAGTCGTTTTTATTGCTTAAAACACGATTTCTCGACCAGAATATGCTTTTTCAAAAAAGCCATGTTCCCATGGCGAGAGACTCGTTTTCTGTGAGAAAATGCATTAAAAGGAGGGATTTCATGAGAAACACTATAAATACATATTGTACTTGTCTGAAAACGCACAGAACCTTGAAATAGAGGGTTTCTCACCAAAAAACACATTGGTGAAACCCCTATCTTAAGGCTCTGAGTGTTTGCACACATGTACAAACAGGCATGTTTAAACTATAACGTTTTTAGTGAAATCATGTTTCTCTCGAGGAGAAAACGCGTTTAAAGCCATAAAAAGATCTCACTGTGTTTTGGCATTGACCAAGCTACCAACAACCTAAAAAATGATCAGAACTGGAGAAATTACATATTGACATTGGGTGAAATCATGTAACTCTTAAGGACGTGTTGCAGACTTGTTGAATAGATTCATTTTTCTTGTTTTGTTTGTTTTTGATGAAATTGCTTTTCTCGTCGACAAAAGGCGTTTAACGCGATAAAAAGGTTTAGTGCGTTATGAATACGGGCTAGCTTACCAAAAGTACAAATGTGATCCAAATAAGGCCGGGAGTCGTTTTTATTGCTTAAAACACGATTTCTCGACCAGAATATGCTTTTTCAAAAAAGCCATGTTCCCATGGCGAGAGACTCGTTTTCTGTGAGAAAATGCATTAAAAGGAGGGATTTCCTGAGAAACACTATAAATACATATTGTACTTGTCTGAAAACGCACAGAACCTTGAAATAGAAGGTTTCTCACCAAAAAACACATTGCTGAAACCCCTATCTTAAGGCTCTGAGTGTTTGCACACATGTACAAACAGGCATGTTTAAACTATAACGTTTT
This sequence comes from Lampris incognitus, assembly GCF_029633865.1. Classification (NCBI taxonomy): domain Eukaryota; kingdom Metazoa; phylum Chordata; class Actinopteri; order Lampriformes; family Lampridae; genus Lampris; species Lampris incognitus. The sequence continues at coordinate 130,156 of NW_026611111.1, forward strand.
TAGTGAAATCATGTTTCTCTCGAGGAGAAAACGCGTTTAAAGCCATAAAAAGATCTCACTGTGTTTTGGCATTGACCAAGCTACCAACAAACCTAAAAAATGATCAGAACTGGAGAAATTACACATTGACATTGGGTGAAATCATGTAACTCTTAAGGACGTGTTGCAGACTTGTTGAATAGATTCATTTTTCTTGTTTTGTTTGTTTTTGATGAAATTGTGCTTTTCTCGTCGAGAAAAGGCGTTTAACGCGATAAAAAGGTTTAGTGCGTTATGAATACGGGCTAGCTTACCAAAAGTACAAATGTGATCCAAATAAGGCCGGGAGTCGTTTTTATTGCTTAAAACACGATTTCTCGACCAGAATATGCTTTTTCAAAAAAGCCATGTTCCCATGGCGAGAGACTCGTTTTCTGTGAGAAAATGCATTAAAAGGAGGGATTTCATCAGAAACACTATAAATACATATTCTACTTGTCTGAAAACGCACAGAACCTTGAAATAGAAGGTTTCTCACCAAAAAACACATTGGTGAAACCCCTATCTTAAGGCTCTGAGTGTTTGCACACATGTACAAACAGGCATGTTTAAACTATAACGTTTTTAGTGAAATCATGTTTCTCTCGAGGAGAAAACGCGTTTAAAGCCATAAAAAGATCTCAGTGTGTTTTGGCATTGACCAAGCTACCAACAACCTAAAAAATGATCAGAACTGGAGAAATTACATATTGACATTGGGTGAAATCATGTAACTCTTAAGGACGTGTTGCAGACTTGTTGAATAGATTCATTTTTCTTGTTTTGTTTGTTTTTGATGAAATTGTGCTTTTCTCGTCGACAAAAGGCGTTTAACGCGATAAAAAGGTTTAGTGCGTTATGAATACGGGCTAGCTTACCAAAAGTACAAATGTGATCCAAATAAGGCCGGGAGTCGTTTTTATTGCTTAAAACACGATTTCTCGACCAGAATATGCTTTTTCAAAAAAGCCATGTTCCCATGGCGAGAGACTCGTTTTCTGTGAGAAAATGCATTAAAAGGAGGGATTTCATGAGAAACACTATAAATACATATTGTACTTGTCTGAAAACGCACAGAACCTTGAAATAGAAGGTTTCTCACCAAAAAACACATTGGTGAAACCCCTATCTTAAGGCTCTGAGTGTTTGCACACATGTACAAACAGGCATGGTTAAACTATAACGTTTTTAGTGAAATCATGTTTCTCTCGAGGAGAAAACGCGTTTAAAGCCATAAAAAGATCTCACTGTGTTTTAGCATTGACCAAGCTACCAACAAACCTAAAAAATGATCAGAACTGGAGAAATTACACATTGACATTGGGTGAAATCATGTAACTCTTAAGGACGTGTTGCAGACTTGTTGAATAGATTCATTTTTCTTGTTTTGTTTGTTTTTGATGAAATTGTGCTTTTCTCGTCGAGAAAAGGCGTTTAACGCGATAAAAAGGTTTAGTGCGTTATGAATACGGGCTAGCTTACCAAAAGTACAAATGTGATCCAAATAAGGCCGGGAGTCGTTTTTATTGCTTAAAACACGATTTCTCGACCAGAATATGCTTTTTCAAAAAAGCCATGTTCCCATGGCGAGAGACTCGTTTTCTGTGAGAAAATGCATTAAAAGGAGGGATTTCATGAGAAACACTATAAATACATATTGTACTTGTCTGAAAACGCACAGAACCTTGAAATAGAGGGTTTCTCACCAAAAAACACATTGGTGAAACCCCTATCTTAAGGCTCTGAGTGTTTGCACACATGTACAAACAGGCATGTTTAAACTATAACGTTTTTAGTGAAATCATGTTTCTCTCGAGGAGAAAACGCGTTTAAAGCCATAAAAAGATCTCACTGTGTTTTGGCATTGACCAAGCTACCAACAACCTAAAAAATGATCAGAACTGGAGAAATTACATATTGACATTGGGTGAAATCATGTAACTCTTAAGGACGTGTTGCAGACTTGTTGAATAGATTCATTTTTCTTGTTTTGTTTGTTTTTGATGAAATTGCTTTTCTCGTCGACAAAAGGCGTTTAACGCGATAAAAAGGTTTAGTGCGTTATGAATACGGGCTAGCTTACCAAAAGTACAAATGTGATCCAAATAAGGCCGGGAGTCGTTTTTATTGCTTAAAACACGATTTCTCGACCAGAATATGCTTTTTCAAAAAAGCCATGTTCCCATGGCGAGAGACTCGTTTTCTGTGAGAAAATGCATTAAAAGGAGGGATTTCCTGAGAAACACTATAAATACATATTGTACTTGTCTGAAAACGCACAGAACCTTGAAATAGAAGGTTTCTCACCAAAAAACACATTGCTGAAACCCCTATCTTAAGGCTCTGAGTGTTTGCACACATGTACAAACAGGCATGTTTAAACTATAACGTTTTTAGTGAAATCATGTTTCTCTCGAGGAGAAAACGCGTTTAAAGCCATAAAAAGATCTCACTGTGTTTTGGCATTGACCAAGCTACCAACAAACCTAAAAAATGATCAGAACTGGAGAAATTACACATTGACATTGGGTGAAATCATGTAACTCTTAAGGACGTGTTGCAGACTTGTTGAATAGATTCATTTTTCTTGTTTTGTTTGTTTTTGATGAAATTGTGCTTTTCTCGTCGAGAAAAGGCGTTTAACGCGATAAAAAGGTTTAGTGCGTTATGAATACGGGCTAGCTTACCAAAAGTACAAATGTGATCCAAATAAGGCCGGGAGTCGTTTTTATTGCTTAAAACACGATTTCTCGACCAGAATATGCTTTTTCAAAAAAGCCATGTTCCCATGGCGAGAGACTCGTTTTCTGTGAGAAAATGCATTAAAAGGAGGGATTTCATCAGAAACACTATAAATACATATTGTACTTGTCTGAAAACGCACAGAACCTTGAAATAAAGGGTTTCCCACCAAAAAACACATTGGTGAAACCCCTATCTTAAGGCTCTGAGTGTTTGCACACATGTACAAACAGGCATGTTTAAACTATAACGTTTTTAGTGAAATCATGTTTCTCTCGAGGAGAAAACGCGTTTAAAGCCATAAAAAGATCTCACTGTGTTTTGGCATTGACCAAGCTACCAACAACCTAAAAAATGATCAGAACTGGAGAAATTACATATTGACATTGGGTGAAATCATGTAACTCTTAAGGACGTGTTGCAGACTTGTTGAATAGATTCATTTTTCTTGTTTTGTTTGTTTTTGATGAAATTGCTTTTCTCGTCGACAAAAGGCGTTTAACGCGATAAAAAGGTTTAGTGCGTTATGAATACGGGCTAGCTTACCAAAAGTACAAATGTGATCCAAATAAGGCCGGGAGTCGTTTTTATTGCTTAAAACACGATTTCTCGACCAGAATATGCTTTTTCAAAAAAGCCATGTTCCCATGGCGAGAGACTCGTTTTCTGTGAGAAAATGCATTAAAAGGAGGGATTTCATCAGAAACACTATAAATACATATTCTACTTGTCTGAAAACGCACAGAACCTTGAAATAGAAGGTTTCTCACCAAAAAACACATTGGTGAAACCCCTATCTTAAGGCTCTGAGTGTTTGCACACATGTACAAACAGGCATGGTTAAACTATAACGTTTTTAGTGAAATCATGTTTCTCTCGAGGAGAAAACGCGTTTAAAGCCATAAAAAGATCTCACTGTGTTTTGGCATTGACCAAGCTACCAACAACCTAAAAAATGATCAGAACTGGAGAAATTACATATTGACATTGGGTGAAATCATGTAACTCTTAAGGACGTGTTGCAGACTTGTTGAATAGATTCATTTTTCTTGTTTTGTTTGTTTTTGATGAAATTGCTTTTCTCGTCGACAAAAGGCGTTTAACGCGATAAAAAGGTTTAGTGCGTTATGAATACGGGCTAGCTTACCAAAAGTACAAATGTGATCCAAATAAGGCCGGGAGTCGTTTTTATTGCTTAAAACACGATTTCTCGACCAGAATATGCTTTTTCAAAAAAGCCATGTTCCCATGGCGAGAGACTCGTTTTTTGTGAGAAAATGCATTAAAAGGAGGGATTTCATCAGAAACACTATAAATACATATTCTACTTGTCTGAAAACGCACAGAACCTTGAAATAGAAGGTTTCTCACCAAAAAACACATTGGTGAAACCCCTATCTTAAGGCTCTGAGTGTTTGCACACATGTACAAACAGGCATGGTTAAACTATAACGTTTTTAGTGAAATCATGTTTCTCTCGAGGAGAAAACGCGTTTAAAGCCATAAAAAGATCTCACTGTGTTTTGGCATTGACCAAGCTACCAACAAACCTAAAAAATGATCAGAACTGGAGAAATTACACATTGACATTGGGTGAAATCATGTAACTCTTAAGGACGTGTTGCAGACTTGTTGAATAGATTCATTTTTCTTGTTTTGTTTGTTTTTGATGAAATTGTGCTTTTCTCGTCGAGAAAAGGCGTTTAACGCGATAAAAAGGTTTAGTGCGTTATGAATACGGGCTAGCTTACCAAAAGTACAAATGTGATCCAAATAAGGCCGGGAGTCGTTTTTATTGCTTAAAACACGATTTCTCGACCAGAATATGCTTTTTCAAAAAAGCCATGTTCCCATGGCGAGAGACTCGTTTTTTGTGAGAAAATGCATTAAAAGGAGGGATTTCATCAGAAACACTATAAATACATATTCTACTTGTCTGAAAACGCACAGAACCTTGAAATAGAAGGTTTCTCACCAAAAAACACATTGGTGAAACCCCTATCTTAAGGCTCTGAGTGTTTGCACACATGTACAAACAGGCATGTTTAAACTATAACGTTTTTAGTGAAATCATGTTTCTCTCGAGGAGAAAACGCGTTTAAAGCCATAAAAAGATCTCAGTGTGTTTTGGCATTGACCAAGCTACCAACAACCTAAAAAATGATCAGAACTGGAGAAATTACATATTGACATTGGGTGAAATCATGTAACTCTTAAGGACGTGTTGCAGACTTGTTGAATAGATTCATTTTTCTTGTTTTGTTTGTTTTTGATGAAATTGTGCTTTTCTCGTCGACAAAAGGCGTTTAACGCGATAAAAAGGTTTAGTGCGTTATGAATACGGGCTAGCTTACCAAAAGTACAAATGTGAATTAAATAAGGCCGGGAGTCGTTTTTATTGCTTAAAACACGATTTCTCGACCAGAATATGCTTTTTCAAAAAAGCCATGTTCCCATGGCGAGAGACTCGTTTTCTGTGAGAAAATGCATTAAAAGGAGGGATTTCATCAGAAACACTATAAATACATATTGTACTTGTCTGAAAACGCACAGAACCTTGAAATAGAAGGTTTCTCACCAAAAAACACATTGGTGAAACCCCTATCTTAAGGCTCTGAGTGTTTGCACACATGTACAAACAGGCATGGTTAAACTATAACGTTTTTAGTGAAATCATGTTTCTCTCGAGGAGAAAACGCGTTTAAAGCCATAAAAAGATCTCACTGTGTTTTGGCATTGACCAAGCTACCAACAAACCTAAAAAATGATCAGAACTGGAGAAATTACACATTGACATTGGGTGAAATCATGTAACTCTTAAGGACGTGTTGCAGACTTGTTGAATAGATTCATTTTTCTTGTTTTGTTTGTTTTTGATGAAATTGTGCTTTTCTCGTCGAGAAAAGGCGTTTAACGCGATAAAAAGGTTTAGTGCGTTATGAATACGGGCTAGCTTACCAAAAGTACAAATGTGATCCAAATAAGGCCGGGAGTCGTTTTTATTGCTTAAAACACGATTTCTCGACCAGAATATGCTTTTTCAAAAAAGCCATGTTCCCATGGCGAGAGACTCGTTTTCTGTGAGAAAATGCATTAAAAGGAGGGATTTCATGAGAAACACTATAAATACATATTGTACTTGTCTGAAAACGCACAGAACCTTGAAATAGAGGGTTTCTCACCAAAAAACACATTGGTGAAACCCCTATCTTAAGGCTCTGAGTGTTTGCACACATGTACAAACAGGCATGTTTAAACTATAACGTTTTTAGTGAAATCATGTTTCTCTCGAGGAGAAAACGCGTTTAAAGCCATAAAAAGATCTCACTGTGTTTTGGCATTGACCAAGCTACCAACAACCTAAAAAATGATCAGAACTGGAGAAATTACATATTGACATTGGGTGAAATCATGTAACTCTTAAGGACGTCTTGCAGACTTGTTGAATAGATTCATTTTTCTTGTTTTGTTTGTTTTTGATGAAATTGCTTTTCTCGTCGACAAAAGGCGTTTAACGCGATAAAAAGGTTTAGTGCGTTATGAATACGGGCTAGCTTACCAAAAGTACAAATGTGATCCAAATAAGGCCGGGAGTCGTTTTTATTGCTTAAAACACGATTTCTCGACCAGAATATGCTTTTTCAAAAAAGCCATGTTCCCATGGCGAGAGACTCGTTTTCTGTGAGAAAATGCATTAAAAGGAGGGATTTCATCAGAAACACTATAAATACATATTGTACTTGTCTGAAAACGCACAGAACCTTGAAATAGAGGGTTTCTCACCAAAAAACACATTGGTGAAACCCCTATCTTAAGGCTCTGAGTGTTTGCACACATGTACAAACAGGCATGTTTAAACTATAACGTTTTTAGTGAAATCATGTTTCTCTCGAGGAGAAAACGCGTTTAAAGCCATAAAAAGATCTCACTGTGTTTTGGCATTGACCAAGCTACCAACAACCTAAAAAATGATCAGAACTGGAGAAATTACATATTGACATTGGGTGAAATCATGTAACTCTTAAGGACGTGTTGCAGACTTGTTGAATAGATTCATTTTTCTTGTTTTGTTTGTTTTTGATGAAATTGCTTTTCTCGTCGAGAAAAGGCGTTTAACGCGATAAAAAGGTTTAGTGCGTTATGAATACGGGCTAGCTTACCAAAAGTACAAATGTGATCCAAATAAGGCCGGGAGTCGTTTTTATTGCTTAAAACACGATTTCTCGACCAGAATATGCTTTTTCAAAAAAGCCATGTTCCCATGGCGAGAGACTCGTTTTCTGTGAGAAAATGCATTAAAAGGAGGGATTTCCTGAGAAACACTATAAATACATATTGTACTTGTCTGAAAACGCACAGAACCTTGAAATAGAAGGTTTCTCACCAAAAAACACATTGCTGAAACCCCTATCTTAAGGCTCTGAGTGTTTGCACACATGTACAAACAGGCATGTTTAAACTATAACGTTTTTAGTGAAATCATGTTTCTCTCGAGGAGAAAACGCGTTTAAAGCCATAAAAAGATCTCACTGTGTTTTGGCATTGACCAAGCTACCAACAAACCTAAAAAATGATCAGAACTGGAGAAATTACACATTGACATTGGGTGAAATCATGTAACTCTTAAGGACGTGTTGCAGACTTGTTGAATAGATTCATTTTTCTTGTTTTGTTTGTTTTTGATGAAATTGTGCTTTTCTCGTCGAGAAAAGGCGTTTAACGCGATAAAAAGGTTTAGTGCGTTATGAATACGGGCTAGCTTACCAAAAGTACAAATGTGATCCAAATAAGGCCGGGAGTCGTTTTTATTGCTTAAAACACGATTTCTCGACCAGAATATGCTTTTTCAAAAAAGCCATGTTCCCATGGCGAGAGACTCGTTTTCTGTGAGAAAATGCATTAAAAGGAGGGATTTCATGAGAAACACTATAAATACATATTGTACTTGTCTGAAAACGCACAGAACCTTGAAATAAAGGGTTTCCCACCAAAAAACACATTGGTGAAACCCCTATCTTAAGGCTCTGAGTGTTTGCACACATGTACAAACAGGCATGTTTAAACTATAACGTTTTTAGTGAAATCATGTTTCTCTCGAGGAGAAAACGCGTTTAAAGCCATAAAAAGATCTCACTGTGTTTTGGCATTGACCAAGCTACCAACAACCTAAAAAATGATCAGAACTGGAGAAATTACATATTGACATTGGGTGAAATCATGTAACTCTTAAGGACGTGTTGCAGACTTGTTGAATAGATTCATTTTTCTTGTTTTGTTTGTTTTTGATGAAATTGCTTTTCTCGTCGACAAAAGGCGTTTAACGCGATAAAAAGGTTTAGTGCGTTATGAATACGGGCTAGCTTACCAAAAGTACAAATGTGATCCAAATAAGGCCGGGAGTCGTTTTTATTGCTTAAAACACGATTTCTCGACCAGAATATGCTTTTTCAAAAAAGCCATGTTCCCATGGCGAGAGACTCGTTTTCTGTGAGAAAATGCATTAAAAGGAGGGATTTCATCAGAAACACTATAAATACATATTGTACTTGTCTGAAAACGCACAGAACCTTGAAATAGAAGGTTTCTCACCAAAAAACACATTGGTGAAACCCCTATCTTAAGGCTCTGAGTGTTTGCACACATGTACAAACAGGCATGTTTAAACTATAACGTTTTTAGTGAAATCATGTTTCTCTCGAGGAGAAAACGCGTTTAAAGCCATAAAAAGATCTCAGTGTGTTTTGGCATTGACCAAGCTACCAACAACCTAAAAAATGATCAGAACTGGAGAAATTACATATTGACATTGGGTGAAATCATGTAACTCTTAAGGACGTGTTGCAGACTTGTTGAATAGATTCATTTTTCTTGTTTTGTTTGTTTTTGATGAAATTGTGCTTTTCTCGTCGACAAAAGGCGTTTAACGCGATAAAAAGGTTTAGTGCGTTATGAATACGGGCTAGCTTACCAAAAGTACAAATGTGATCCAAATAAGGCCGGGAGTCGTTTTTATTGCTTAAAACACGATTTCTCGACCAGAATATGCTTTTTCAAAAAAGCCATGTTCCCATGGCGAGAGACTCGTTTTCTGTGAGAAAATGCATTAAAAGGAGGGATTTCATCAGAAACACTATAAATACATATTGTACTTGTCTGAAAACGCACAGAACCTTGAAATAGAAGGTTTCTCACCAAAAAACACATTGGTGAAACCCCTATCTTAAGGCTCTGAGTGTTTGCACACATGTACAAACAGGCATGGTTAAACTATAACGTTTTTAGTGAAATCATGTTTCTCTCGAGGAGAAAACGCGTTTAAAGCCATAAAAAGATCTCACTGTGTTTTGGCATTGACCAAGCTACCAACAAACCTAAAAAATGATCAGAACTGGAGAAATTACACATTGACATTGGGTGAAATCATGTAACTCTTAAGGACGTGTTGCAGACTTGTTGAATAGATTCATTTTTCTTGTTTTGTTTGTTTTTGATGAAATTGTGCTTTTCTCGTCGAGAAAAGGCGTTTAACGCGATAAAAAGGTTTAGTGCGTTATGAATACGGGCTAGCTTACCAAAAGTACAAATGTGATCCAAATAAGGCCGGGAGTCGTTTTTATTGCTTAAAACACGATTTCTCGACCAGAATATGCTTTTTCAAAAAAGCCATGTTCCCATGGCGAGAGACTCGTTTTCTGTGAGAAAATGCATTAAAAGGAGGGATTTCATGAGAAACACTATAAATACATATTGTACTTGTCTGAAAACGCACAGAACCTTGAAATAGAGGGTTTCTCACCAAAAAACACATTGGTGAAACCCCTATCTTAAGGCTCTGAGTGTTTGCACACATGTACAAACAGGCATGGTTAAACTATAACGTTTTTAGTGAAATCATGTTTCTCTCGAGGAGAAAACGCGTTTAAAGCCATAAAAAGATCTCACTGTGTTTTGGCATTGACCAAGCTACCAACAACCTAAAAAATGATCAGAACTGGAGAAATTACATATTGACATTGGGTGAAATCATGTAACTCTTAAGGACGTGTTGCAGACTTGTTGAATAGATTCATTTTTCTTGTTTTGTTTGTTTTTGATGAAATTGCTTTTCTCGTCGACAAAAGGCGTTTAACGCGATAAAAAGGTTTAGTGCGTTATGAATACGGGCTAGCTTACCAGAAGTACAAATGTGATCCAAATAAGGCCGGGAGTCGTTTTTATTGCTTAAAACACGATTTCTCGACCAGAATATGCTTTTTCAAAAAAGCCATGTTCCCATGGCGAGAGACTCGTTTTCTGTGAGAAAATGCATTAAAAGGAGGGATTTCATCAGAAACACTATAAATACATATTGTACTTGTCTGAAAACGCACAGAACCTTGAAATAGAAGGTTTCTCACCAAAAAACACATTGGTGAAACCCCTATCTTAAGGCTCTGAGTGTTTGCACACATGTACAAACAGGCATGGTTAAACTATAACGTTTTTAGTGAAATCATGTTTCTCTCGAGGAGAAAACGCGTTTAAAGCCATAAAAAGATCTCACTGTGTTTTGGCATTGACCAAGCTACCAACAAACCTAAAAAATGATCAGAACTGGAGAAATTACACATTGACATTGGGTGAAATCATGTAACTCTTAAGGACGTGTTGCAGACTTGTTGAATAGATTCATTTTTCTTGTTTTGTTTGTTTTTGATGAAATTGTGCTTTTCTCGTCGAGAAAAGGCGTTTAACGCGATAAAAAGGTTTAGTGCGTTATGAATACGGGCTAGCTTACCAAAAGTACAAATGTGATCCAAATAAGGCCGGGAGTCGTTTTTATTGCTTAAAACACGATTTCTCGACCAGAATATGCTTTTTCAAAAAAGCCATGTTCCCATGGCGAGAGACTCGTTTTCTGTGAGAAAATGCATTAAAAGGAGGGATTTCATGAGAAACACTATAAATACATATTGTACTTGTCTGAAAACGCACAGAACCTTGAAATAGAGGGTTTCTCACCAAAAAACACATTGGTGAAACCCCTATCTTAAGGCTCTGAGTGTTTGCACACATGTACAAACAGGCATGTTTAAACTATAACGTTTTTAGTGAAATCATGTTTCTCTCGAGGAGAAAACGCGTTTAAAGCCATAAAAAGATCTCACTGTGTTTTGGCATTGACCAAGCTACCAACAACCTAAAAAATGATCAGAACTGGAGAAATTACATATTGACATTGGGTGAAATCATGTAACTCTTAAGGACGTCTTGCAGACTTGTTGAATAGATTCATTTTTCTTGTTTTGTTTGTTTTTGATGAAATTGCTTTTCTCGTCGACAAAAGGCGTTTAACGCGATAAAAAGGTTTAGTGCGTTATGAATACGGGCTAGCTTACCAAAAGTACCAATGTGATCCAAATAAGGCCGGGAGTCGTTTTTATTGCTTAAAACACGATTTCTCGACCAGAATATGCTTTTTCAAAAAAGCCATGTTCCCATGGCGAGAGACTCGTTTTCTGTGAGAAAATGCATTAAAAGGAGGGATTTCATCAGAAACACTATAAATACATATTGTACTTGTCTGAAAACGCACAGAACCTTGAAATAGAAGGTTTCTCACCAAAAAACACATTGGTGAAACCCCTATCTTAAGGCTCTGAGTGTTTGCACACATGTACAAACAGGCATGGTTAAACTATAACGTTTTTAGTGAAATCATGTTTCTCTCGAGGAGAAAACGCGTTTAAAGCCATAAAAAGATCTCACTGTGTTTTGGCATTGACCAAGCTACCAACAAACCTAAAAAATGATCAGAACTGGAGAAATTACACATTGACATTGGGTGAAATCATGTAACTCTTAAGGACGTGTTGCAGACTTGTTGAATAGATTCATTTTTCTTGTTTTGTTTGTTTTTGATGAAATTGTGCTTTTCTCGTCGAGAAAAGGCGTTTAACGCGATAAAAAGGTTTAGTGCGTTATGAATACGGGCTAGCTTACCAAAAGTACAAATGTGATCCAAATAAGGCCGGGAGTCGTTTTTATTGCTTAAAACACGATTTCTCGACCAGAATATGCTTTTTCAAAAAAGCCATGTTCCCATGGCGAGAGACTCGTTTTCTGTGAGAAAATGCATTAAAAGGAGGGATTTCATGAGAAACACTATAAATACATATTGTACTTGTCTGAAAACGCACAGAACCTTGAAATAGAGGGTTTCTCACCAAAAAACACATTGGTGAAACCCCTATCTTAAGGCTCTGAGTGTTTGCACACATGTACAAACAGGCATGTTTAAACTATAACGTTTTTAGTGAAATCATGTTTCTCTCGAGGAGAAAACGCGTTTAAAGCCATAAAAAGATCTCACTGTGTTTTGGCATTGACCAAGCTACCAACAACCTAAAAAATGATCAGAACTGGAGAAATTACATATTGACATTGGGTGAAATCATGTAACTCTTAAGGACGTGTTGCAGACTTGTTGAATAGATTCATTTTTCTTGTTTTGTTTGTTTTTGATGAAATTGCTTTTCTCGTCGACAAAAGGCGTTTAACGCGATAAAAAGGTTTAGTGCGTTATGAATACGGGCTAGCTTACCAAAAGTACAAATGTGATCCAAATAAGGCCGGGAGTCGTTTTTATTGCTTAAAACACGATTTCTCGACCAGAATATGCTTTTTCAAAAAAGCCATGTTCCCATGGCGAGAGACTCGTTTTCTGTGAGAAAATGCATTAAAAGGAGGGATTTCATGAGAAACACTATAAATACATATTCTACTTGTCTGAAAACGCACAGAACCTTGAAATAGAGGGTTTCTCACCAAAAAACACATTGGTGAAACCCCTATCTTAAGGCTCTGAGTGTTTGCACACATGTACAAACAGGCATGTTTAAACTATAACGTTTTTAGTGAAATCATGTTTCTCTCGAGGAGAAAACGCGTTTAAAGCCATAAAAAGATCTCACTGTGTTTTGGCATTGACCAAGCTACCAACAACCTAAAAAATGATCAGAACTGGAGAAATTACACATTGACATTGGGTGAAATCATGTAACTCTTAAGGACGTGTTGCAGACTTGTTGAATAGATTCATTTTTCTTGTTTTGTTTGTTTTTGATGAAATTGCTTTTCTCGTCGACAAAAGGCGTTTAACGCGATAAAAAGGTTTAGTGCGTTATGAATACGGGCTAGCTTACCAAAAGTACAAATGTGATCCAAATAAGGCCGGGAGTCGTTTTTATTGCTTAAAACACGATTTCTCGACCAGAATATGCTTTTTCAAAAAAGCCATGTTCCCATGGCGAGAGACTCGTTTTCTGTGAGAAAATGCATTAAAAGGAGGGATTTCATCAGAAACACTATAAATACATATTCTACTTGTCTGAAAACGCACAGAACCTTGATATAGAAGGTTTCTCACCAAAAAACACATTGGTGAAACCCCTATCTTAAGGCTCTGAGTGTTTGCACACATGTACAAACAGGCATGTTTAAACTATAACGTTTTTAGTGAAATCATGTTTCTCTCGAGGAGAAAACGCGTTTAAAGCCATAAAAAGATCTCAGTGTGTTTTGGCATTGACCAAGCTACCAACAACCTAAAAAATGATCAGAACTGGAGAAATTACATATTGACATTGGGTGAAATCATGTAACTCTTAAGGACGTGTTGCAGACTTGTTGAATAGATTCATTTTTCTTGTTTTGTTTGTTTTTGATGAAATTGTGCTTTTCTCGTCGACAAAAGGCGTTTAACGCGATAAAAAGGTTTAGTGCGTTATGAATACGGGCTAGCTTACCAAAAGTACAAATGTGATCCAAATAAGGCCGGGAGTCGTTTTTATTGCTTAAAACACGATTTCTCGACCAGAATATGCTTTTTCAAAAAAGCCATGTTCCCATGGCGAGAGACTCGTTTTCTGTGAGAAAATGCATTAAAAGGAGGGATTTCATCAGAAACACTATAAATACATATTGTACTTGTCTGAAAACGCACAGAACCTTGAAATAGAAGGTTTCTCACCAAAAAACACATTGGTGAAACCCCTATCTTAAGGCTCTGAGTGTTTGCACACATGTACAAACAGGCATGGTTAAACTATAACGTTTTTAGTGAAATCATGTTTCTCTCGAGGAGAAAACGCGTTTAAAGCCATAAAAAGATCTCACTGTGTTTTGGCATTGACCAAGCTACCAACAAACCTAAAAAATGATCAGAACTGGAGAAATTACACATTGACATTGGGTGAAATCATGTAACTCTTAAGGACGTGTTGCAGACTTGTTGAATAGATTCATTTTTCTTGTTTTGTTTGTTTTTGATGAAATTGTGCTTTTCTCGTCGAGAAAAGGCGTTTAACGCGATAAAAAGGTTTAGTGCGTTATGAATACGGGCTAGCTTACCAAAAGTACAAATGTGATCCAAATAAGGCCGGGAGTCGTTTTTATTGCTTAAAACACGATTTCTCGACCAGAATATGCTTTTTCAAAAAAGCCATGTTCCCATGGCGAGAGACTCGTTTTCTGTGAGAAAATGCATTAAAAGGAGGGATTTCATGAGAAACACTATAAATACATATTGTACTTGTCTGAAAACGCACAGAACCTTGAAATAGAGGGTTTCTCACCAAAAAACACATTGGTGAAACCCCTATCTTAAGGCTCTGAGTGTTTGCACACATGTACAAACAGGCATGTTTAAACTATAACGTTTTCAGTGAAATCATGTTTCTCTCGAGGAGAAAACGCGTTTAAAGCCATAAAAAGATCTCACTGTGTTTTGGCATTGACCAAGCTACCAACAACCTAAAAAATGATCAGAACTGGAGAAATTACATATTGACATTGGGTGAAATCATGTAACTCTTAAGGACGTGTTGCAGACTTGTTGAATAGATTCATTTTTCTTGTTTTGTTTGTTTTTGATGAAATTGTGCTTTTCTCGTCGAGAAAAGGCGTTTAACGCGATAAAAAGGTTTAGTGCGTTATGAATACGGGCTAGCTTACCAGAAGTACAAATGTGATCCAAATAAGGCCGGGAGTCGTTTTTATTGCTTAAAACACGATTTCTCGACCAGAATATGCTTTTTCAAAAAAGCCATGTTCCCATGGCGAGAGACTCGTTTTCTGTGAGAAAATGCATTAAAAGGAGGGATTTCATCAGAAACACTATAAATACATATTCTACTTGTCTGAAAACGCACAGAACCTTGAAATAGAGGGTTTCTCACCAAAAAACACATTGGTGAAACCCCTATCTTAAGGCTCTGAGTGTTTGCACACATGTACAAACAGGCATGTTTAAACTATAACGTTTTTAGTGAAATCATGTTTCTCTCGAGGAGAAAACGCGTTTAAAGCCATAAAAAGATCTCACTGTGTTTTGGCATTGACCAAGCTACCAACAACCTAAAAAATGATCAGAACTGGAGAAATTACATATTGACATTGGGTGAAATCATGTAACTCTTAAGGACGTGTTGCAGACTTGTTGAATAGATTCATTTTTCTTGTTTTGTTTGTTTTTGATGAAATTGCTTTTCTCGTCGACAAAAGGCGTTTAACGCGATAAAAAGGTTTAGTGCGTTATGAATACGGGCTAGCTTACCAAAAGTACAAATGTGATCCAAATAAGGCCGGGAGTCGTTTTTATTGCTTAAAACACGATTTCTCGACCAGAATATGCTTTTCAAAAAAGCCATGTTCCCATGGCGAGAGACTCGTTTTCTGTGAGAAAATGCATTAAAAGGAGGGATTTCATCAGAAACACTATAAATACATATTCTACTTGTCTGAAAACGCACAGAACCTTGAAATAGAAGGTTTCTCACCAAAAAACACATTGGTGAAACCCCTATCTTAAGGCTCTGAGTGTTTGCACACATGTACAAACAGGCATGTTTAAACTATAACGTTTTTAGTGAAATCATGTTTCTCTCGAGGAGAAAACGCGTTTAAAGCCATAAAAAGATCTCAGTGTGTTTTGGCATTGACCAAGCTACCAACAACCTAAAAAATGATCAGAACTGGAGAAATTACATATTGACATTGGGTGAAATCATGTAACTCTTAAGGACGTGTTGCAGACTTGTTGAATAGATTCATTTTTCTTGTTTTGTTTGTTTTTGATGAAATTGTGCTTTTCTCGTCGACAAAAGGCGTTTAACGCGATAAAAAGGTTTAGTGCGTTATGAATACGGGCTAGCTTACCAAAAGTACAAATGTGATCCAAATAAGGCCGGGAGTCGTTTTTATTGCTTAAAACACGATTTCTCGACCAGAATATGCTTTTTCAAAAAAGCCATGTTCCCATGGCGAGAGACTCGTTTTCTGTGAGAAAATGCATTAAAAGGAGGGATTTCATCAGAAACACTATAAATACATATTGTACTTGTCTGAAAACGCACAGAACCTTGAAATAGAAGGTTTCTCACCAAAAAACACATTGGTGAAACCCCTATCTTAAGGCTCTGAGTGTTTGCACACATGTACAAACAGGCATGGTTAAACTATAACGTTTTTAGTGAAATCATGTTTCTCTCGAGGAGAAAACGCGTTTAAAGCCATAAAAAGATCTCACTGTGTTTTGGCATTGACCAAGCTACCAACAAACCTAAAAAATGATCAGAACTGGAGAAATTACACATTGACATTGGGTGAAATCATGTAACTCTTAAGGACGTGTTGCAGACTTGTTGAATAGATTCATTTTTCTTGTTTTGTTTGTTTTTGATGAAATTGTGCTTTTCTCGTCGAGAAAAGGCGTTTAACGCGATAAAAAGGTTTAGTGCGTTATGAATACGGGCTAGCTTACCAAAAGTACAAATGTGATCCAAATAAGGCCGGGAGTCGTTTTTATTGCTTAAAACACGATTTCTCGACCAGAATATGCTTTTTCAAAAAAGCCATGTTCCCATGGCGAGAGACTCGTTTTCTGTGAGAAAATGCATTAAAAGGAGGGATTTCATGAGAAACACTATAAATACATATTGTACTTGTCTGAAAACGCACAGAACCTTGAAATAGAGGGTTTCTCACCAAAAAACACATTGGTGAAACCCCTATCTTAAGGCTCTGAGTGTTTGCACACATGTACAAACAGGCATGGTTAAACTATAACGTTTTTAGTGAAATCATGTTTCTCTCGAGGAGAAAACGCGTTTAAAGCCATAAAAAGATCTCACTGTGTTTTGGCATTGACCAAGCTACCAACAACCTAAAAAATGATCAGAACTGGAGAAATTACATATTGACATTGGGTGAAATCATGTAACTCTTAAGGACGTGTTGCAGACTTGTTGAATAGATTCATTTTTCTTGTTTTGTTTGTTTTTGATGAAATTGCTTTTCTCGTCGACAAAAGGCGTTTAACGCGATAAAAAGGTTTAGTGCGTTATGAATACGGGCTAGCTTACCAGAAGTACAAATGTGATCCAAATAAGGCCGGGAGTCGTTTTTATTGCTTAAAACACGATTTCTCGACCAGAATATGCTTTTTCAAAAAAGCCATGTTCCCATGGCGAGAGACTCGTTTTCTGTGAGAAAATGCATTAAAAGGAGGGATTTCATGAGAAACACTATAAATACATATTGTACTTGTCTGAAAACGCACAGAACCTTGAAATAGAGGGTTTCTCACCAAAAAACACATTGGTGAAACCCCTATCTTAAGGCTCTGAGTGTTTGCACACATGTACAAACAGGCATGTTTAAACTATAACGTTTTTAGTGAAATCATGTTTCTCTCGAGGAGAAAACGCGTTTAAAGCCATAAAAAGATCTCACTGTGTTTTGGCATTGACCAAGCTACCAACAACCTAAAAAATGATCAGAACTGGAGAAATTACATATTGACATTGGGTGAAATCATGTAACTCTTAAGGACGTGTTGCAGACTTGTTGAATAGATTCATTTTTCTTGTTTTGTTTGTTTTTGATGAAATTGCTTTTCTCGTCGACAAAAGGCGTTTAACGCGATAAAAAGGTTTAGTGCGTTATGAATACGGGCTAGCTTACCAAAAGTACAAATGTGATCCAAATAAGGCCGGGAGTCGTTTTTATTGCTTAAAACACGATTTCTCGACCAGAATATGCTTTTCAAAAAAGCCATGTTCCCATGGCGAGAGACTCGTTTTCTGTGAGAAAATGCATTAAAAGGAGGGATTTCATCAGAAACACTATAAATACATATTGTACTTGTCTGAAAACGCACAGAACCTTGAAATAGAAGGTTTCTCACCAAAAAACACATTGGTGAAACCCCTATCTTAAGGCTCTGAGTGTTTGCACACATGTACAAACAGGCATGGTTAAACTATAACGTTTTTAGTGAAATCATGTTTCTCTCGAGGAGAAAACGCGTTTAAAGCCATAAAAAGATCTCACTGTGTTTTGGCATTGACCAAGCTACCAACAAACCTAAAAAATGATCAGAACTGGAGAAATTACACATTGACATTGGGTGAAATCATGTAACTCTTAAGGACGTGTTGCAGACTTGTTGAATAGATTCATTTTTCTTGTTTTGTTTGTTTTTGATGAAATTGTGCTTTTCTCGTCGAGAAAAGGCGTTTAACGCGATAAAAAGGTTTAGTGCGTTATGAATACGGGCTAGCTTACCAAAAGTACAAATGTGATCCAAATAAGGCCGGGAGTCGTTTTTATTGCTTAAAACACGATTTCTCGACCAGAATATGCTTTTTCAAAAAAGCCATGTTCCCATGGCGAGAGACTCGTTTTCTGTGAGAAAATGCATTAAAAGGAGGGATTTCATGAGAAACACTATAAATACATATTGTACTTGTCTGAAAACGCACAGAACCTTGAAATAGAGGGTTTCTCACCAAAAAACACATTGGTGAAACCCCTATCTTAAGGCTCTGAGTGTTTGCACACATGTACAAACAGGCATGGTTAAACTATAACGTTTTTAGTGAAATCATGTTTCTCTCGAGGAGAAAACGCGTTTAAAGCCATAAAAAGATCTCACTGTGTTTTGGCATTGACCAAGCTACCAACAACCTAAAAAATGATCAGAACTGGAGAAATTACATATTGACATTGGGTGAAATCATGTAACTCTTAAGGACGTGTTGCAGACTTGTTGAATAGATTCATTTTTCTTGTTTTGTTTGTTTTTGATGAAATTGCTTTTCTCGTCGAGAAAAGGCGTTTAACGCGATAAAAAGGTTTAGTGCGTTATGAATACGGGCTAGCTTACCAAAAGTACAAATGTGATCCAAATAAGGCCGGGAGTCGTTTTTATTGCTTAAAACACGATTTCTCGACCAGAATATGCTTTTTCAAAAAAGCCATGTTCCCATGGCGAGAGACTCGTTTTCTGTGAGAAAATGCATTAAAAGGAGGGATTTCCTGAGAAACACTATAAATACATATTGTACTTGTCTGAAAACGCACAGAACCTTGAAATAGAAGGTTTCTCACCAAAAAACACATTGCTGAAACCCCTATCTTAAGGCTCTGAGTGTTTGCACACATGTACAAACAGGCATGTTTAAACTATAACGTTTTTAGTGAAATCATGTTTCTCTCGAGGAGAAAACGCGTTTAAAGCCATAAAAAGATCTCACTGTGTTTTGGCATTGACCAAGCTACCAACAAACCTAAAAAATGATCAGAACTGGAGAAATTACACATTGACATTGGGTGAAATCATGTAACTCTTAAGGACGTGTTGCAGACTTGTTGAATAGATTCATTTTTCTTGTTTTGTTTGTTTTTGATGAAATTGCTTTTCTCGTCGACAAAAGGCGTTTAACGCGATAAAAAGGTTTAGTGCGTTATGAATACGGGCTAGCTTACCAAAAGTACAAATGTGATCCAAATAAGGCCGGGAGTCGTTTTTATTGCTTAAAACACGATTTCTCGACCAGAATATGCTTTTTCAAAAAAGCCATGTTCCCATGGCGAGAGACTCGTTTTCTGTGAGAAAATGCATTAAAAGGAGGGATTTCATCAGAAACACTATAAATACATATTGTACTTGTCTGAAAACGCACAGAACCTTGAAATAGAAGGTTTCTCACCAAAAAACACATTGGTGAAACCCCTATCTTAAGGCTCTGAGTGTTTGCACACATGTACAAACAGGCATGGTTAAACTATAACGTTTTTAGTGAAATCATGTTTCTCTCGAGGAGAAAACGCGTTTAAAGCCATAAAAAGATCTCACTGTGTTTTGGCATTGACCAAGCTACCAACAACCTAAAAAATGATCAGAACTGGAGAAATTACATATTGACATTGGGTGAAATCATGTAACTCTTAAGGACGTGTTGCAGACTTGTTGAATAGATTCATTTTTCTTGTTTTGTTTGTTTTTGATGAAATTGCTTTTCTCGTCGACAAAAGGCGTTTAACGCGATAAAAAGGTTTAGTGCGTTATGAATACGGGCTAGCTTACCAAAAGTACAAATGTGATCCAAATAAGGCCGGGAGTCGTTTTTATTGCTTAAAACACGATTTCTCGACCAGAATATGCTTTTTCAAAAAAGCCATGTTCCCATGGCGAGAGACTCGTTTTCTGTGAGAAAATGCATTAAAAGGAGGGATTTCATCAGAAACACTATAAATACATATTCTACTTGTCTGAAAACGCACAGAACCTTGAAATAGAAGGTTTCTCACCAAAAAACACATTGGTGAAACCCCTATCTTAAGGCTCTGAGTGTTTGCACACATGTACAAACAGGCATGTTTAAACTATAACGTTTTTAGTGAAATCATGTTTCTCTCGAGGAGAAAACGCGTTTAAAGCCATAAAAAGATCTCACTGTGTTTTGGCATTGACCAAGCTACCAACAACCTAAAAAATGATCAGAACTGGAGAAATTACATATTGACATTGGGTGAAATCATGTAACTCTTAAGGACGTGTTGCAGACTTGTTGAATAGATTCATTTTTCTTGTTTTGTTTGTTTTTGATGAAATTGTGCTTTTCTCGTCGACAAAAGGCGTTTAACGCGATAAAAAGGTTTAGTGCGTTATGAATACGGGCTAGCTTACCAAAAGTACAAATGTGATCCAAATAAGGCCGGGAGTCGTTTTTATTGCTTAAAACACGATTTCTCGACCAGAATATGCTTTTTCAAAAAAGCCATGTTCCCATGGCGAGAGACTCGTTTTCTGTGAGAAAATGCATTAAAAGGAGGGATTTCATCAGAAACACTATAAATACATATTGTACTTGTCTGAAAACGCACAGAACCTTGAAATAGAAGGTTTCTCACCAAAAAACACATTGGTGAAACCCCTATCTTAAGGCTCTGAGTGTTTGCACACATGTACAAACAGGCATGGTTAAACTATAACGTTTTTAGTGAAATCATGTTTCTCTCGAGGAGAAAACGCGTTTAAAGCCATAAAAAGATCTCACTGTGTTTTGGCATTGACCAAGCTACCAACAAACCTAAAAAATGATCAGAACTGGAGAAATTACACATTGACATTGGGTGAAATCATGTAACTCTTAAGGACGTGTTGCAGACTTGTTGAATAGATTCATTTTTCTTGTTTTGTTTGTTTTTGATGAAATTGTGCTTTTCTCGTCGAGAAAAGGCGTTTAACGCGATAAAAAGGTTTAGTGCGTTATGAATACGGGCTAGCTTACCAAAAGTACAAATGTGATCCAAATAAGGCCGGGAGTCGTTTTTATTGCTTAAAACACGATTTCTCGACCAGAATATGCTTTTTCAAAAAAGCCATGTTCCCATGGCGAGAGACTCGTTTTCTGTGAGAAAATGCATTAAAAGGAGGGATTTCATGAGAAACACTATAAATACATATTGTACTTGTCTGAAAACGCACAGAACCTTGAAATAGAGGGTTTCTCACCAAAAAACACATTGGTGAAACCCCTATCTTAAGGCTCTGAGTGTTTGCACACATGTACAAACAGGCATGGTTAAACTATAACGTTTTTAGTGAAATCATGTTTCTCTCGAGGAGAAAACGCGTTTAAAGCCATAAAAAGATCTCACTGTGTTTTGGCATTGACCAAGCTACCAACAACCTAAAAAATGATCAGAACTGGAGAAATTACATATTGACATTGGGTGAAATCATGTAACTCTTAAGGACGTGTTGCAGACTTGTTGAATAGATTCATTTTTCTTGTTTTGTTTGTTTTTGATGAAATTGCTTTTCTCGTCGACAAAAGGCGTTTAACGCGATAAAAAGGTTTAGTGCGTTATGAATACGGGCTAGCTTACCAGAAGTACAAATGTGATCCAAATAAGGCCGGGAGTCGTTTTTATTGCTTAAAACACGATTTCTCGACCAGAATATGCTTTTTCAAAAAAGCCATGTTCCCATGGCGAGAGACTCGTTTTCTGTGAGAAAATGCATTAAAAGGAGGGATTTCATCAGAAACACTATAAATACATATTGTACTTGTCTGAAAACGCACAGAACCTTGAAATAGAAGGTTTCTCACCAAAAAACACATTGGTGAAACCCCTATCTTAAGGCTCTGAGTGTTTGCACACATGTACAAACAGGCATGGTTAAACTATAACGTTTTTAGTGAAATCATGTTTCTCTCGAGGAGAAAACGCGTTTAAAGCCATAAAAAGATCTCACTGTGTTTTGGCATTGACCAAGCTACCAACAAACCTAAAAAATGATCAGAACTGGAGAAATTACACATTGACATTGGGTGAAATCATGTAACTCTTAAGGACGTGTTGCAGACTTGTTGAATAGATTCATTTTTCTTGTTTTGTTTGTTTTTGATGAAATTGTGCTTTTCTCGTCGAGAAAAGGCGTTTAACGCGATAAAAAGGTTTAGTGCGTTATGAATACGGGCTAGCTTACCAAAAGTACAAATGTGATCCAAATAAGGCCGGGAGTCGTTTTTATTGCTTAAAACACGATTTCTCGACCAGAATATGCTTTTTCAAAAAAGCCATGTTCCCATGGCGAGAGACTCGTTTTCTGTGAGAAAATGCATTAAAAGGAGGGATTTCATGAGAAACACTATAAATACATATTGTACTTGTCTGAAAACGCACAGAACCTTGAAATAGAGGGTTTCTCACCAAAAAACACATTGGTGAAACCCCTATCTTAAGGCTCTGAGTGTTTGCACACATGTACAAACAGGCATGTTTAAACTATAACGTTTTTAGTGAAATCATGTTTCTCTCGAGGAGAAAACGCGTTTAAAGCCATAAAAAGATCTCACTGTGTTTTGGCATTGACCAAGCTACCAACAACCTAAAAAATGATCAGAACTGGAGAAATTACATATTGACATTGGGTGAAATCATGTAACTCTTAAGGACGTCTTGCAGACTTGTTGAATAGATTCATTTTTCTTGTTTTGTTTGTTTTTGATGAAATTGCTTTTCTCGTCGACAAAAGGCGTTTAACGCGATAAAAAGGTTTAGTGCGTTATGAATACGGGCTAGCTTACCAAAAGTACAAATGTGATCCAAATAAGGCCGGGAGTCGTTTTTATTGCTTAAAACACGATTTCTCGACCAGAATATGCTTTTTCAAAAAAGCCATGTTCCCATGGCGAGAGACTCGTTTTCTGTGAGAAAATGCATTAAAAGGAGGGATTTCATCAGAAACACTATAAATACATATTGTACTTGTCTGAAAACGCACAGAACCTTGAAATAGAAGGTTTCTCACCAAAAAACACATTGGTGAAACCCCTATCTTAAGGCTCTGAGTGTTTGCACACATGTACAAACAGGCATGGTTAAACTATAACGTTTTTAGTGAAATCATGTTTCTCTCGAGGAGAAAACGCGTTTAAAGCCATAAAAAGATCTCACTGTGTTTTGGCATTGACCAAGCTACCAACAACCTAAAAAATGATCAGAACTGGAGAAATTACATATTGACATTGGGTGAAATCATGTAACTCTTAAGGACGTGTTGCAGACTTGTTGAATAGATTCATTTTTCTTGTTTTGTTTGTTTTTGATGAAATTGCTTTTCTCGTCGACAAAAGGCGTTTAACGCGATAAAAAGGTTTAGTGCGTTATGAATACGGGCTAGCTTACCAGAAGTACAAATGTGATCCAAATAAGGCCGGGAGTCGTTTTTATTGCTTAAAACACGATTTCTCGACCAGAATATGCTTTTTCAAAAAAGCCATGTTCCCATGGCGAGAGACTCGTTTTCTGTGAGAAAATGCATTAAAAGGAGGGATTTCATGAGAAACACTATAAATACATATTGTACTTGTCTGAAAACGCACAGAACCTTGAAATAGAAGGTTTCTCACCAAAAAACACATTGGTGAAACCCCTATCTTAAGGCTCTGAGTGTTTGCACACATGTACAAACAGGCATGTTTAAACTATAACGTTTTTAGTGAAATCATGTTTCTCTCGAGGAGAAAACGCGTTTAAAGCCATAAAAAGATCTCAGTGTGTTTTGGCATTGACCAAGCTACCAACAACCTAAAAAATGATCAGAACTGGAGAAATTACATATTGACATTGGGTGAAATCATGTAACTCTTAAGGACGTGTTGCAGACTTGTTGAATAGATTCATTTTTCTTGTTTTGTTTGTTTTTGATGAAATTGCTTTTCTCGTCGACAAAAGGCGTTTAACGCGATAAAAAGGTTTAGTGCGTTATGAATACGGGCTAGCTTACCAAAAGTACAAATGTGATCCAAATAAGGCCGGGAGTCGTTTTTATTGCTTAAAACACGATTTCTCGACCAGAATATGCTTTTCAAAAAAGCCATGTTCCCATGGCGAGAGACTCGTTTTCTGTGAGAAAATGCATTAAAAGGAGGGATTTCATCAGAAACACTATAAATACATATTGTACTTGTCTGAAAACGCACAGAACCTTGAAATAGAAGGTTTCTCACCAAAAAACACATTGGTGAAACCCCTATCTTAAGGCTCTGAGTGTTTGCACACATGTACAAACAGGCATGGTTAAACTATAACGTTTTTAGTGAAATCATGTTTCTCTCGAGGAGAAAACGCGTTTAAAGCCATAAAAAGATCTCACTGTGTTTTGGCATTGACCAAGCTACCAACAAACCTAAAAAATGATCAGAACTGGAGAAATTACACATTGACATTGGGTGAAATCATGTAACTCTTAAGGACGTGTTGCAGACTTGTTGAATAGATTCATTTTTCTTGTTTTGTTTGTTTTTGATGAAATTGTGCTTTTCTCGTCGAGAAAAGGCGTTTAACGCGATAAAAAGGTTTAGTGCGTTATGAATACGGGCTAGCTTACCAAAAGTACAAATGTGATCCAAATAAGGCCGGGAGTCGTTTTTATTGCTTAAAACACGATTTCTCGACCAGAATATGCTTTTTCAAAAAAGCCATGTTCCCATGGCGAGAGACTCGTTTTCTGTGAGAAAATGCATTAAAAGGAGGGATTTCATGAGAAACACTATAAATACATATTGTACTTGTCTGAAAACGCACAGAACCTTGAAATAGAGGGTTTCTCACCAAAAAACACATTGGTGAAACCCCTATCTTAAGGCTCTGAGTGTTTGCACACATGTACAAACAGGCATGGTTAAACTATAACGTTTTTAGTGAAATCATGTTTCTCTCGAGGAGAAAACGCGTTTAAAGCCATAAAAAGATCTCACTGTGTTTTGGCATTGACCAAGCTACCAACAACCTAAAAAATGATCAGAACTGGAGAAATTACATATTGACATTGGGTGAAATCATGTAACTCTTAAGGACGTGTTGCAGACTTGTTGAATAGATTCATTTTTCTTGTTTTGTTTGTTTTTGATGAAATTGCTTTTCTCGTCGAGAAAAGGCGTTTAACGCGATAAAAAGGTTTAGTGCGTTATGAATACGGGCTAGCTTACCAAAAGTACAAATGTGATCCAAATAAGGCCGGGAGTCGTTTTTATTGCTTAAAACACGATTTCTCGACCAGAATATGCTTTTTCAAAAAAGCCATGTTCCCATGGCGAGAGACTCGTTTTCTGTGAGAAAATGCATTAAAAGGAGGGATTTCCTGAGAAACACTATAAATACATATTGTACTTGTCTGAAAACGCACAGAACCTTGAAATAGAAGGTTTCTCACCAAAAAACACATTGCTGAAACCCCTATCTTAAGGCTCTGAGTGTTTGCACACATGTACAAACAGGCATGTTTAAACTATAACGTTTTTAGTGAAATCATGTTTCTCTCGAGGAGAAAACGCGTTTAAAGCCATAAAAAGATCTCACTGTGTTTTGGCATTGACCAAGCTACCAACAAACCTAAAAAATGATCAGAACTGGAGAAATTACACATTGACATTGGGTGAAATCATGTAACTCTTAAGGACGTGTTGCAGACTTGTTGAATAGATTCATTTTTCTTGTTTTGTTTGTTTTTGATGAAATTGCTTTTCTCGTCGACAAAAGGCGTTTAACGCGATAAAAAGGTTTAGTGCGTTATGAATACGGGCTAGCTTACCAAAAGTACAAATGTGATCCAAATAAGGCCGGGAGTCGTTTTTATTGCTTAAAACACGATTTCTCGACCAGAATATGCTTTTTCAAAAAAGCCATGTTCCCATGGCGAGAGACTCGTTTTCTGTGAGAAAATGCATTAAAAGGAGGGATTTCATCAGAAACACTATAAATACATATTGTACTTGTCTGAAAACGCACAGAACCTTGAAATAGAAGGTTTCTCACCAAAAAACACATTGGTGAAACCCCTATCTTAAGGCTCTGAGTGTTTGCACACATGTACAAACAGGCATGGTTAAACTATAACGTTTTTAGTGAAATCATGTTTCTCTCGAGGAGAAAACGCGTTTAAAGCCATAAAAAGATCTCACTGTGTTTTGGCATTGACCAAGCTACCAACAACCTAAAAAATGATCAGAACTGGAGAAATTACATATTGACATTGGGTGAAATCATGTAACTCTTAAGGACGTGTTGCAGACTTGTTGAATAGATTCATTTTTCTTGTTTTGTTTGTTTTTGATGAAATTGCTTTTCTCGTCGACAAAAGGCGTTTAACGCGATAAAAAGGTTTAGTGCGTTATGAATACGGGCTAGCTTACCAAAAGTACAAATGTGATCCAAATAAGGCCGGGAGTCGTTTTTATTGCTTAAAACACGATTTCTCGACCAGAATATGCTTTTTCAAAAAAGCCATGTTCCCATGGCGAGAGACTCGTTTTCTGTGAGAAAATGCATTAAAAGGAGGGATTTCATCAGAAACACTATAAATACATATTCTACTTGTCTGAAAACGCACAGAACCTTGAAATAGAAGGTTTCTCACCAAAAAACACATTGGTGAAACCCCTATCTTAAGGCTCTGAGTGTTTGCACACATGTACAAACAGGCATGTTTAAACTATAACGTTTTTAGTGAAATCATGTTTCTCTCGAGGAGAAAACGCGTTTAAAGCCATAAAAAGATCTCACTGTGTTTTGGCATTGACCAAGCTACCAACAACCTAAAAAATGATCAGAACTGGAGAAATTACATATTGACATTGGGTGAAATCATGTAACTCTTAAGGACGTGTTGCAGACTTGTTGAATAGATTCATTTTTCTTGTTTTGTTTGTTTTTGATGAAATTGTGCTTTTCTCGTCGACAAAAGGCGTTTAACGCGATAAAAAGGTTTAGTGCGTTATGAATACGGGCTAGCTTACCAAAAGTACAAATGTGATCCAAATAAGGCCGGGAGTCGTTTTTATTGCTTAAAACACGATTTCTCGACCAGAATATGCTTTTTCAAAAAAGCCATGTTCCCATGGCGAGAGACTCGTTTTCTGTGAGAAAATGCATTAAAAGGAGGGATTTCATCAGAAACACTATAAATACATATTGTACTTGTCTGAAAACGCACAGAACCTTGAAATAGAAGGTTTCTCACCAAAAAACACATTGGTGAAACCCCTATCTTAAGGCTCTGAGTGTTTGCACACATGTACAAACAGGCATGGTTAAACTATAACGTTTTTAGTGAAATCATGTTTCTCTCGAGGAGAAAACGCGTTTAAAGCCATAAAAAGATCTCACTGTGTTTTGGCATTGACCAAGCTACCAACAAACCTAAAAAATGATCAGAACTGGAGAAATTACACATTGACATTGGGTGAAATCATGTAACTCTTAAGGACGTGTTGCAGACTTGTTGAATAGATTCATTTTTCTTGTTTTGTTTGTTTTTGATGAAATTGTGCTTTTCTCGTCGAGAAAAGGCGTTTAACGCGATAAAAAGGTTTAGTGCGTTATGAATACGGGCTAGCTTACCAAAAGTACAAATGTGATCCAAATAAGGCCGGGAGTCGTTTTTATTGCTTAAAACACGATTTCTCGACCAGAATATGCTTTTTCAAAAAAGCCATGTTCCCATGGCGAGAGACTCGTTTTCTGTGAGAAAATGCATTAAAAGGAGGGATTTCATGAGAAACACTATAAATACATATTGTACTTGTCTGAAAACGCACAGAACCTTGAAATAGAGGGTTTCTCACCAAAAAACACATTGGTGAAACCCCTATCTTAAGGCTCTGAGTGTTTGCACACATGTACAAACAGGCATGGTTAAACTATAACGTTTTTAGTGAAATCATGTTTCTCTCGAGGAGAAAACGCGTTTAAAGCCATAAAAAGATCTCACTGTGTTTTGGCATTGACCAAGCTACCAACAACCTAAAAAATGATCAGAACTGGAGAAATTACATATTGACATTGGGTGAAATCATGTAACTCTTAAGGACGTGTTGCAGACTTGTTGAATAGATTCATTTTTCTTGTTTTGTTTGTTTTTGATGAAATTGCTTTTCTCGTCGACAAAAGGCGTTTAACGCGATAAAAAGGTTTAGTGCGTTATGAATACGGGCTAGCTTACCAGAAGTACAAATGTGATCCAAATAAGGCCGGGAGTCGTTTTTATTGCTTAAAACACGATTTCTCGACCAGAATATGCTTTTTCAAAAAAGCCATGTTCCCATGGCGAGAGACTCGTTTTCTGTGAGAAAATGCATTAAAAGGAGGGATTTCATCAGAAACACTATAAATACATATTGTACTTGTCTGAAAACGCACAGAACCTTGAAATAGAAGGTTTCTCACCAAAAAACACATTGGTGAAACCCCTATCTTAAGGCTCTGAGTGTTTGCACACATGTACAAACAGGCATGGTTAAACTATAACGTTTTTAGTGAAATCATGTTTCTCTCGAGGAGAAAACGCGTTTAAAGCCATAAAAAGATCTCACTGTGTTTTGGCATTGACCAAGCTACCAACAAACCTAAAAAATGATCAGAACTGGAGAAATTACACATTGACATTGGGTGAAATCATGTAACTCTTAAGGACGTGTTGCAGACTTGTTGAATAGATTCATTTTTCTTGTTTTGTTTGTTTTTGATGAAATTGTGCTTTTCTCGTCGAGAAAAGGCGTTTAACGCGATAAAAAGGTTTAGTGCGTTATGAATACGGGCTAGCTTACCAAAAGTACAAATGTGATCCAAATAAGGCCGGGAGTCGTTTTTATTGCTTAAAACACGATTTCTCGACCAGAATATGCTTTTTCAAAAAAGCCATGTTCCCATGGCGAGAGACTCGTTTTCTGTGAGAAAATGCATTAAAAGGAGGGATTTCATGAGAAACACTATAAATACATATTGTACTTGTCTGAAAACGCACAGAACCTTGAAATAGAGGGTTTCTCACCAAAAAACACATTGGTGAAACCCCTATCTTAAGGCTCTGAGTGTTTGCACACATGTACAAACAGGCATGTTTAAACTATAACGTTTTTAGTGAAATCATGTTTCTCTCGAGGAGAAAACGCGTTTAAAGCCATAAAAAGATCTCACTGTGTTTTGGCATTGACCAAGCTACCAACAACCTAAAAAATGATCAGAACTGGAGAAATTACATATTGACATTGGGTGAAATCATGTAACTCTTAAGGACGTCTTGCAGACTTGTTGAATAGATTCATTTTTCTTGTTTTGTTTGTTTTTGATGAAATTGCTTTTCTCGTCGACAAAAGGCGTTTAACGCGATAAAAAGGTTTAGTGCGTTATGAATACGGGCTAGCTTACCAAAAGTACAAATGTGATCCAAATAAGGCCGGGAGTCGTTTTTATTGCTTAAAACACGATTTCTCGACCAGAATATGCTTTTTCAAAAAAGCCATGTTCCCATGGCGAGAGACTCGTTTTCTGTGAGAAAATGCATTAAAAGGAGGGATTTCATCAGAAACACTATAAATACATATTGTACTTGTCTGAAAACGCACAGAACCTTGAAATAGAAGGTTTCTCACCAAAAAACACATTGGTGAAACCCCTATCTTAAGGCTCTGAGTGTTTGCACACATGTACAAACAGGCATGGTTAAACTATAACGTTTTTAGTGAAATCATGTTTCTCTCGAGGAGAAAACGCGTTTAAAGCCATAAAAAGATCTCACTGTGTTTTGGCATTGACCAAGCTACCAACAACCTAAAAAATGATCAGAACTGGAGAAATTACATATTGACATTGGGTGAAATCATGTAACTCTTAAGGACGTGTTGCAGACTTGTTGAATAGATTCATTTTTCTTGTTTTGTTTGTTTTTGATGAAATTGCTTTTCTCGTCGACAAAAGGCGTTTAACGCGATAAAAAGGTTTAGTGCGTTATGAATACGGGCTAGCTTACCAGAAGTACAAATGTGATCCAAATAAGGCCGGGAGTCGTTTTTATTGCTTAAAACACGATTTCTCGACCAGAATATGCTTTTTCAAAAAAGCCATGTTCCCATGGCGAGAGACTCGTTTTCTGTGAGAAAATGCATTAAAAGGAGGGATTTCATCAGAAACACTATAAATACATATTGTACTTGTCTGAAAACGCACAGAACCTTGAAATAGAAGGTTTCTCACCAAAAAACACATTGGTGAAACCCCTATCTTAAGGCTCTGAGTGTTTGCACACATGTACAAACAGGCATGGTTAAACTATAACGTTTTTAGTGAAATCATGTTTCTCTCGAGGAGAAAACGCGTTTAAAGCCATAAAAAGATCTCACTGTGTTTTGGCATTGACCAAGCTACCAACAAACCTAAAAAATGATCAGAACTGGAGAAATTACACATTGACATTGGGTGAAATCATGTAACTCTTAAGGACGTGTTGCAGACTTGTTGAATAGATTCATTTTTCTTGTTTTGTTTGTTTTTGATGAAATTGTGCTTTTCTCGTCGAGAAAAGGCGTTTAACGCGATAAAAAGGTTTAGTGCGTTATGAATACGGGCTAGCTTACCAAAAGTACAAATGTGATCCAAATAAGGCCGGGAGTCGTTTTTATTGCTTAAAACACGATTTCTCGACCAGAATATGCTTTTTCAAAAAAGCCATGTTCCCATGGCGAGAGACTCGTTTTCTGTGAGAAAATGCATTAAAAGGAGGGATTTCATGAGAAACACTATAAATACATATTGTACTTGTCTGAAAACGCACAGAACCTTGAAATAGAGGGTTTCTCACCAAAAAACACATTGGTGAAACCCCTATCTTAAGGCTCTGAGTGTTTGCACACATGTACAAACAGGCATGTTTAAACTATAACGTTTTTAGTGAAATCATGTTTCTCTCGAGGAGAAAACGCGTTTAAAGCCATAAAAAGATCTCACTGTGTTTTGGCATTGACCAAGCTACCAACAACCTAAAAAATGATCAGAACTGGAGAAATTACATATTGACATTGGGTGAAATCATGTAACTCTTAAGGACGTCTTGCAGACTTGTTGAATAGATTCATTTTTCTTGTTTTGTTTGTTTTTGATGAAATTGCTTTTCTCGTCGACAAAAGGCGTTTAACGCGATAAAAAGGTTTAGTGCGTTATGAATACGGGCTAGCTTACCAAAAGTACAAATGTGATCCAAATAAGGCCGGGAGTCGTTTTTATTGCTTAAAACACGATTTCTCGACCAGAATATGCTTTTTCAAAAAAGCCATGTTCCCATGGCGAGAGACTCGTTTTCTGTGAGAAAATGCATTAAAAGGAGGGATTTCATCAGAAACACTATAAATACATATTGTACTTGTCTGAAAACGCACAGAACCTTGAAATAGAAGGTTTCTCACCAAAAAACACATTGGTGAAACCCCTATCTTAAGGCTCTGAGTGTTTGCACACATGTACAAACAGGCATGGTTAAACTATAACGTTTTTAGTGAAATCATGTTTCTCTCGAGGAGAAAACGCGTTTAAAGCCATAAAAAGATCTCACTGTGTTTTGGCATTGACCAAGCTACCAACAAACCTAAAAAATGATCAGAACTGGAGAAATTACACATTGACATTGGGTGAAATCATGTAACTCTTAAGGACGTGTTGCAGACTTGTTGAATAGATTCATTTTTCTTGTTTTGTTTGTTTTTGATGAAATTGTGCTTTTCTCGTCGAGAAAAGGCGTTTAACGCGATAAAAAGGTTTAGTGCGTTATGAATACGGGCTAGCTTACCAAAAGTACAAATGTGATCCAAATAAGGCCGGGAGTCGTTTTTATTGCTTAAAACACGATTTCTCGACCAGAATATGCTTTTTCAAAAAAGCCATGTTCCCATGGCGAGAGACTCGTTTTCTGTGAGAAAATGCATTAAAAGGAGGGATTTCATGAGAAACACTATAAATACATATTGTACTTGTCTGAAAACGCACAGAACCTTGAAATAGAGGGTTTCTCACCAAAAAACACATTGGTGAAACCCCTATCTTAAGGCTCTGAGTGTTTGCACACATGTACAAACAGGCATGTTTAAACTATAACGTTTTTAGTGAAATCATGTTTCTCTCGAGGAGAAAACGCGTTTAAAGCCATAAAAAGATCTCACTGTGTTTTGGCATTGACCAAGCTACCAACAACCTAAAAAATGATCAGAACTGGAGAAATTACATATTGACATTGGGTGAAATCATGTAACTCTTAAGGACGTGTTGCAGACTTGTTGAATAGATTCATTTTTCTTGTTTTGTTTGTTTTTGATGAAATTGCTTTTCTCGTCGACAAAAGAAGTTTAACGCGATAAAAAGGTTTAGTGCGTTATGAATACGGGCTAGCTTACCAAAAGTACAAATGTGAATTAAATAAGGCCGGGAGTCGTTTTTATTGCTTAAAACACGATTTCTCGACCAGAATATGCTTTTTCAAAAAAGCCATGTTCCCATGGCGAGAGACTCGTTTTCTGTGAGAAAATGCATTAAAAGGAGGGATTTCATCAGAAACACTATAAATACATATTGTACTTGTCTGAAAACGCACAGAACCTTGAAATAGAAGGTTTCTCACCAAAAAACACATTGGTGAAACCCCTATCTTAAGGCTCTGAGTGTTTGCACACATGTACAACAGGCATGTTTAAACTATAACGTTTTTAGTGAAATCATGTTTCTCTCGAGGAGAAAACGCGTTTAAAGCCATAAAAAGATCTCACTGTGTTTTGGCATTGACCAAGCTACCAACAAACCTAAAAAATGATCAGAACTGGAGAAATTACACATTGACATTGGGTGAAATCATGTAACTCTTAAGGACGTTTTGCTGACTTGTTGAATAGATTCATTTTTCTTGTTTTGTTTGTTTTTGATGAAATTGTGCTTTTCTCGTCGAGAAAAGGCGTTTAACGCGATAAAAAGGTTTAGTGCGTTATGAATACGGGCTGGCTTACCAAAAGTACAAATGTGATCCAAATAAGGCCGGGAGTCGTTTTTATTGCTTAAAACACGATTTCTCGACCAGAATATGCTTTTTCAAAAAAGCCATGTTCCCATGGCGAGAGACTCGTTTTCTGTGAGAAAATGCATTAAAAGGAGGGATTTCATCAGAAACACTATAAATACATATTGTACTTGTCTGAAAACGCACAGAACCTTGAAATAGAAGGTTTCTCACCAAAAAACACATTGGTGAAACCCCTATCTTAAGGCTCTGAGTGTTTGCACACATGTACAAACAGGCATGGTTAAACTATAACGTTTTTAGTGAAATCATGTTTCTCTCGAGGAGAAAACGCGTTTAAAGCCATAAAAAGATCTCACTGTGTTTTGGCATTGACCAAGCTAACAACAAACCTAAAAAATGATCAGAACTGGAGAAATTACACATTGACATTGGGTGAAATCATGTAACTCTTAAGGACGTGTTGCAGACTTGTTGAATAGATTCATTTTTCTTGTTTTGTTTGTTTTTGATGAAATTGTGCTTTTCTCGTCGAGAAAAGGCGTTTAACGCGATAAAAAGGTTTAGTGCGTTATGAATACGGGCTAGCTTACCAAAAGTACAAATGTGATCCAAATAAGGCCGGGAGTCGTTTTTATTGCTTAAAACACGATTTCTCGACCAGAATATGCTTTTTCAAAAAAGCCATGTTCCCATGGCGAGAGACTCGTTTTCTGTGAGAAAATGCATTAAAAGGAGGGATTTCATGAGAAACACTATAAATACATATTGTACTTGTCTGAAAACGCACAGAACCTTGAAATAGAGGGTTTCTCACCAAAAAACACATTGGTGAAACCCCTATCTTAAGGCTCTGAGTGTTTGCACACATGTACAAACAGGCATGTTTAAACTATAACGTTTTTAGTGAAATCATGTTTCTCTCGAGGAGAAAACGCGTTTAAAGCCATAAAAAGATCTCACTGTGTTTTGGCATTGACCAAGCTACCAACAACCTAAAAAATGATCAGAACTGGAGAAATTACATATTGACATTGGGTGAAATCATGTAACTCTTAAGGACGTCTTGCAGACTTGTTGAATAGATTCATTTTTCTTGTTTTGTTTGTTTTTGATGAAATTGCTTTTCTCGTCGACAAAAGGCGTTTAACGCGATAAAAAGGTTTAGTGCGTTATGAATACGGGCTAGCTTACCAAAAGTACAAATGTGATCCAAATAAGGCCGGGAGTCGTTTTTATTGCTTAAAACACGATTTCTCGACCAGAATATGCTTTTTCAAAAAAGCCATGTTCCCATGGCGAGAGACTCGTTTTCTGTGAGAAAATGCATTAAAAGGAGGGATTTCATCAGAAACACTATAAATACATATTGTACTTGTCTGAAAACGCACAGAACCTTGAAATAGAAGGTTTCTCACCAAAAAACACATTGGTGAAACCCCTATCTTAAGGCTCTGAGTGTTTGCACACATGTACAAACAGGCATGGTTAAACTATAACGTTTTTAGTGAAATCATGTTTCTCTCGAGGAGAAAACGCGTTTAAAGCCATAAAAAGATCTCACTGTGTTTTGGCATTGACCAAGCTACCAACAACCTAAAAAATGATCAGAACTGGAGAAATTACATATTGACATTGGGTGAAATCATGTAACTCTTAAGGACGTGTTGCAGACTTGTTGAATAGATTCATTTTTCTTGTTTTGTTTGTTTTTGATGAAATTGCTTTTCTCGTCGACAAAAGGCGTTTAACGCGATAAAAAGGTTTAGTGCGTTATGAATACGGGCTAGCTTACCAGAAGTACAAATGTGATCCAAATAAGGCCGGGAGTCGTTTTTATTGCTTAAAACACGATTTCTCGACCAGAATATGCTTTTTCAAAAAAGCCATGTTCCCATGGCGAGAGACTCGTTTTCTGTGAGAAAATGCATTAAAAGGAGGGATTTCATCAGAAACACTATAAATACATATTGTACTTGTCTGAAAACGCACAGAACCTTGAAATAGAAGGTTTCTCACCAAAAAACACATTGGTGAAACCCCTATCTTAAGGCTCTGAGTGTTTGCACACATGTACAAACAGGCATGGTTAAACTATAACGTTTTTAGTGAAATCATGTTTCTCTCGAGGAGAAAACGCGTTTAAAGCCATAAAAAGATCTCACTGTGTTTTGGCATTGACCAAGCTACCAACAAACCTAAAAAATGATCAGAACTGGAGAAATTACACATTGACATTGGGTGAAATCATGTAACTCTTAAGGACGTGTTGCAGACTTGTTGAATAGATTCATTTTTCTTGTTTTGTTTGTTTTTGATGAAATTGTGCTTTTCTCGTCGAGAAAAGGCGTTTAACGCGATAAAAAGGTTTAGTGCGTTATGAATACGGGCTAGCTTACCAAAAGTACAAATGTGATCCAAATAAGGCCGGGAGTCGTTTTTATTGCTTAAAACACGATTTCTCGACCAGAATATGCTTTTTCAAAAAAGCCATGTTCCCATGGCGAGAGACTCGTTTTCTGTGAGAAAATGCATTAAAAGGAGGGATTTCATGAGAAACACTATAAATACATATTGTACTTGTCTGAAAACGCACAGAACCTTGAAATAGAGGGTTTCTCACCAAAAAACACATTGGTGAAACCCCTATCTTAAGGCTCTGAGTGTTTGCACACATGTACAAACAGGCATGTTTAAACTATAACGTTTTTAGTGAAATCATGTTTCTCTCGAGGAGAAAACGCGTTTAAAGCCATAAAAAGATCTCACTGTGTTTTGGCATTGACCAAGCTACCAACAACCTAAAAAATGATCAGAACTGGAGAAATTACATATTGACATTGGGTGAAATCATGTAACTCTTAAGGACGTCTTGCAGACTTGTTGAATAGATTCATTTTTCTTGTTTTGTTTGTTTTTGATGAAATTGCTTTTCTCGTCGACAAAAGGCGTTTAACGCGATAAAAAGGTTTAGTGCGTTATGAATACGGGCTAGCTTACCAAAAGTACAAATGTGATCCAAATAAGGCCGGGAGTCGTTTTTATTGCTTAAAACACGATTTCTCGACCAGAATATGCTTTTTCAAAAAAGCCATGTTCCCATGGCGAGAGACTCGTTTTCTGTGAGAAAATGCATTAAAAGGAGGGATTTCATCAGAAACACTATAAATACATATTGTACTTGTCTGAAAACGCACAGAACCTTGAAATAGAAGGTTTCTCACCAAAAAACACATTGGTGAAACCCCTATCTTAAGGCTCTGAGTGTTTGCACACATGTACAAACAGGCATGGTTAAACTATAACGTTTTTAGTGAAATCATGTTTCTCT
The DNA here is from genome assembly GCF_029633865.1 of Lampris incognitus. NCBI lineage: Eukaryota > Metazoa > Chordata > Actinopteri > Lampriformes > Lampridae > Lampris > Lampris incognitus. Next base: position 166,917 of record NW_026611111.1, read on the forward strand.
CGAGGAGAAAACGCGTTTAAAGCCATAAAAAGATCTCACTGTGTTTTGGCATTGACCAAGCTACCAACAAACCTAAAAAATGATCAGAACTGGAGAAATTACACATTGACATTGGGTGAAATCATGTAACTCTTAAGGACGTGTTGCAGACTTGTTGAATAGATTCATTTTTCTTGTTTTGTTTGTTTTTGATGAAATTGTGCTTTTCTCGTCGAGAAAAGGCGTTTAACGCGATAAAAAGGTTTAGTGCGTTATGAATACGGGCTAGCTTACCAAAAGTACAAATGTGATCCAAATAAGGCCGGGAGTCGTTTTTATTGCTTAAAACACGATTTCTCGACCAGAATATGCTTTTTCAAAAAAGCCATGTTCCCATGGCGAGAGACTCGTTTTCTGTGAGAAAATGCATTAAAAGGAGGGATTTCATGAGAAACACTATAAATACATATTGTACTTGTCTGAAAACGCACAGAACCTTGAAATAGAGGGTTTCTCACCAAAAAACACATTGGTGAAACCCCTATCTTAAGGCTCTGAGTGTTTGCACACATGTACAAACAGGCATGTTTAAACTATAACGTTTTTAGTGAAATCATGTTTCTCTCGAGGAGAAAACGCGTTTAAAGCCATAAAAAGATCTCACTGTGTTTTGGCATTGACCAAGCTACCAACAACCTAAAAAATGATCAGAACTGGAGAAATTACATATTGACATTGGGTGAAATCATGTAACTCTTAAGGACGTGTTGCAGACTTGTTGAATAGATTCATTTTTCTTGTTTTGTTTGTTTTTGATGAAATTGCTTTTCTCGTCGACAAAAGGCGTTTAACGCGATAAAAAGGTTTAGTGCGTTATGAATACGGGCTAGCTTACCAAAAGTACAAATGTGATCCAAATAAGGCCGGGAGTCGTTTTTATTGCTTAAAACACGATTTCTCGACCAGAATATGCTTTTTCAAAAAAGCCATGTTCCCATGGCGAGAGACTCGTTTTCTGTGAGAAAATGCATTAAAAGGAGGGATTTCATGAGAAACACTATAAATACATATTGTACTTGTCTGAAAACGCACAGAACCTTGAAATAGAGGGTTTCTCACCAAAAAACACATTGGTGAAACCCCTATCTTAAGGCTCTGAGTGTTTGCACACATGTACAAACAGGCATGTTTAAACTATAACGTTTTTAGTGAAATCATGTTTCTCTCGAGAAGAAAACGCGTTTAAAGCCATAAAAAGATCTCACTGTGTTTTGGCATTGACCAAGCTACCAACAACCTAAAAAATGATCAGAACTGGAGAAATTACATATTGACATTGGGTGAAATCATGTAACTCTTAAGGACGTCTTGCAGACTTGTTGAATAGATTCATTTTTCTTGTTTTGTTTGTTTTTGATGAAATTGCTTTTCTCGTCGACAAAAGGCGTTTAACGCGATAAAAAGGTTTAGTGCGTTATGAATACGGGCTAGCTTACCAAAAGTACAAATGTGATCCAAATAAGGCCGGGAGTCGTTTTTATTGCTTAAAACACGATTTCTCGACCAGAATATGCTTTTTCAAAAAAGCCATGTTCCCATGGCGAGAGACTCGTTTTCTGTGAGAAAATGCATTAAAAGGAGGGATTTCATCAGAAACACTATAAATACATATTCTACTTGTCTGAAAACGCACAGAACCTTGATATAGAAGGTTTCTCACCAAAAAACACATTGGTGAAACCCCTATCTTAAGGCTCTGAGTGTTTGCACACATGTACAAACAGGCATGGTTAAACTATAACGTTTTTAGTGAAATCATGTTTCTCTCGAGGAGAAAACGCGTTTAAAGCCATAAAAAGATCTCACTGTGTTTTGGCATTGACCAAGCTACCAACAAACCTAAAAAATGATCAGAACTGGAGAAATTACACATTGACATTGGGTGAAATCATGTAACTCTTAAGGACGTGTTGCAGACTTGTTGAATAGATTCATTTTTCTTGTTTTGTTTGTTTTTGATGAAATTGTGCTTTTCTCGTCGAGAAAAGGCGTTTAACGCGATAAAAAGGTTTAGTGCGTTATGAATACGGGCTAGCTTACCAAAAGTACAAATGTGATCCAAATAAGGCCGGGAGTCGTTTTTATTGCTTAAAACACGATTTCTCGACCAGAATATGCTTTTTCAAAAAAGCCATGTTCCCATGGCGAGAGACTCGTTTTCTGTGAGAAAATGCATTAAAAGGAGGGATTTCATGAGAAACACTATAAATACATATTGTACTTGTCTGAAAACGCACAGAACCTTGAAATAGAGGGTTTCTCACCAAAAAACACATTGGTGAAACCCCTATCTTAAGGCTCTGAGTGTTTGCACACATGTACAAACAGGCATGTTTAAACTATAACGTTTTTAGTGAAATCATGTTTCTCTCGAGGAGAAAACGCGTTTAAAGCCATAAAAAGATCTCACTGTGTTTTGGCATTGACCAAGCAACCAACAACCTAAAAAATGATCAGAACTGGAGAAATTACATATTGACATTGGGTGAAATCATGTAACTCTTAAGGACGTGTTGCAGACTTGTTGAATAGATTCATTTTTCTTGTTTTGTTTGTTTTTGATGAAATTGCTTTTCTCGTCGACAAAAGGCGTTTAACGCGATAAAAAGGTTTAGTGCGTTATGAATACGGGCTAGCTTACCAAAAGTACAAATGTGATCCAAATAAGGCCGGGAGTCGTTTTTATTGCTTAAAACACGATTTCTCGACCAGAATATGCTTTTCAAAAAAGCCATGTTCCCATGGCGAGAGACTCGTTTTCTGTGAGAAAATGCATTAAAAGGAGGGATTTCATCAGAAACACTATAAATACATATTCTACTTGTCTGAAAACGCACAGAACCTTGAAATAGAAGGTTTCTCACCAAAAAACACATTGGTGAAACCCCTATCTTAAGGCTCTGAGTGTTTGCACACATGTACAAACAGGCATGTTTAAACTATAACGTTTTTAGTGAAATCATGTTTCTCTCGAGGAGAAAACGCGTTTAAAGCCATAAAAAGATCTCAGTGTGTTTTGGCATTGACCAAGCTACCAACAACCTAAAAAATGATCAGAACTGGAGAAATTACATATTGACATTGGGTGAAATCATGTAACTCTTAAGGACGTGTTGCAGACTTGTTGAATAGATTCATTTTTCTTGTTTTGTTTGTTTTTGATGAAATTGTGCTTTTCTCGTCGACAAAAGGCGTTTAACGCGATAAAAAGGTTTAGTGCGTTATGAATACGGGCTAGCTTACCAAAAGTACAAATGTGATCCAAATAAGGCCGGGAGTCGTTTTTATTGCTTAAAACACGATTTCTCGACCAGAATATGCTTTTTCAAAAAAGCCATGTTCCCATGGCGAGAGACTCGTTTTCTGTGAGAAAATGCATTAAAAGGAGGGATTTCATCAGAAACACTATAAATACATATTGTACTTGTCTGAAAACGCACAGAACCTTGAAATAGAAGGTTTCTCACCAAAAAACACATTGGTGAAACCCCTATCTTAAGGCTCTGAGTGTTTGCACACATGTACAAACAGGCATGGTTAAACTATAACGTTTTTAGTGAAATCATGTTTCTCTCGAGGAGAAAACGCGTTTAAAGCCATAAAAAGATCTCACTGTGTTTTGGCATTGACCAAGCTACCAACAAACCTAAAAAATGATCAGAACTGGAGAAATTACACATTGACATTGGGTGAAATCATGTAACTCTTAAGGACGTGTTGCAGACTTGTTGAATAGATTCATTTTTCTTGTTTTGTTTGTTTTTGATGAAATTGTGCTTTTCTCGTCGAGAAAAGGCGTTTAACGCGATAAAAAGGTTTAGTGCGTTATGAATACGGGCTAGCTTACCAAAAGTACAAATGTGATCCAAATAAGGCCGGGAGTCGTTTTTATTGCTTAAAACACGATTTCTCGACCAGAATATGCTTTTTCAAAAAAGCCATGTTCCCATGGCGAGAGACTCGTTTTCTGTGAGAAAATGCATTAAAAGGAGGGATTTCATGAGAAACACTATAAATACATATTGTACTTGTCTGAAAACGCACAGAACCTTGAAATAGAGGGTTTCTCACCAAAAAACACATTGGTGAAACCCCTATCTTAAGGCTCTGAGTGTTTGCACACATGTACAAACAGGCATGGTTAAACTATAACGTTTTTAGTGAAATCATGTTTCTCTCGAGGAGAAAACGCGTTTAAAGCCATAAAAAGATCTCACTGTGTTTTGGCATTGACCAAGCTACCAACAACCTAAAAAATGATCAGAACTGGAGAAATTACATATTGACATTGGGTGAAATCATGTAACTCTTAAGGACGTGTTGCAGACTTGTTGAATAGATTCATTTTTCTTGTTTTGTTTGTTTTTGATGAAATTGCTTTTCTCGTCGACAAAAGGCGTTTAACGCGATAAAAAGGTTTAGTGCGTTATGAATACGGGCTAGCTTACCAGAAGTACAAATGTGATCCAAATAAGGCCGGGAGTCGTTTTTATTGCTTAAAACACGATTTCTCGACCAGAATATGCTTTTTCAAAAAAGCCATGTTCCCATGGCGAGAGACTCGTTTTCTGTGAGAAAATGCATTAAAAGGAGGGATTTCATGAGAAACACTATAAATACATATTGTACTTGTCTGAAAACGCACAGAACCTTGAAATAGAGGGTTTCTCACCAAAAAACACATTGGTGAAACCCCTATCTTAAGGCTCTGAGTGTTTGCACACATGTACAAACAGGCATGTTTAAACTATAACGTTTTTAGTGAAATCATGTTTCTCTCGAGGAGAAAACGCGTTTAAAGCCATAAAAAGATCTCACTGTGTTTTGGCATTGACCAAGCTACCAACAACCTAAAAAATGATCAGAACTGGAGAAATTACATATTGACATTGGGTGAAATCATGTAACTCTTAAGGACGTGTTGCAGACTTGTTGAATAGATTCATTTTTCTTGTTTTGTTTGTTTTTGATGAAATTGCTTTTCTCGTCGACAAAAGGCGTTTAACGCGATAAAAAGGTTTAGTGCGTTATGAATACGGGCTAGCTTACCAAAAGTACAAATGTGATCCAAATAAGGCCGGGAGTCGTTTTTATTGCTTAAAACACGATTTCTCGACCAGAATATGCTTTTCAAAAAAGCCATGTTCCCATGGCGAGAGACTCGTTTTCTGTGAGAAAATGCATTAAAAGGAGGGATTTCATCAGAAACACTATAAATACATATTGTACTTGTCTGAAAACGCACAGAACCTTGAAATAGAAGGTTTCTCACCAAAAAACACATTGGTGAAACCCCTATCTTAAGGCTCTGAGTGTTTGCACACATGTACAAACAGGCATGGTTAAACTATAACGTTTTTAGTGAAATCATGTTTCTCTCGAGGAGAAAACGCGTTTAAAGCCATAAAAAGATCTCACTGTGTTTTGGCATTGACCAAGCTACCAACAAACCTAAAAAATGATCAGAACTGGAGAAATTACACATTGACATTGGGTGAAATCATGTAACTCTTAAGGACGTGTTGCAGACTTGTTGAATAGATTCATTTTTCTTGTTTTGTTTGTTTTTGATGAAATTGTGCTTTTCTCGTCGAGAAAAGGCGTTTAACGCGATAAAAAGGTTTAGTGCGTTATGAATACGGGCTAGCTTACCAAAAGTACAAATGTGATCCAAATAAGGCCGGGAGTCGTTTTTATTGCTTAAAACACGATTTCTCGACCAGAATATGCTTTTTCAAAAAAGCCATGTTCCCATGGCGAGAGACTCGTTTTCTGTGAAAAATGCATTAAAAGGAGGGATTTCATGAGAAACACTATAAATACATATTGTACTTGTCTGAAAACGCACAGAACCTTGAAATAGAGGGTTTCTCACCAAAAAACACATTGGTGAAACCCCTATCTTAAGGCTCTGAGTGTTTGCACACATGTACAAACAGGCATGGTTAAACTATAACGTTTTTAGTGAAATCATGTTTCTCTCGAGGAGAAAACGCGTTTAAAGCCATAAAAAGATCTCACTGTGTTTTGGCATTGACCAAGCTACCAACAACCTAAAAAATGATCAGAACTGGAGAAATTACATATTGACATTGGGTGAAATCATGTAACTCTTAAGGACGTGTTGCAGACTTGTTGAATAGATTCATTTTTCTTGTTTTGTTTGTTTTTGATGAAATTGCTTTTCTCGTCGACAAAAGGCGTTTAACGCGATAAAAAGGTTTAGTGCGTTATGAATACGGGCTAGCTTACCAGAAGTACAAATGTGATCCAAATAAGGCCGGGAGTCGTTTTTATTGCTTAAAACACGATTTCTCGACCAGAATATGCTTTTTCAAAAAAGCCATGTTCCCATGGCGAGAGACTCGTTTTCTGTGAGAAAATGCATTAAAAGGAGGGATTTCATCAGAAACACTATAAATACATATTGTACTTGTCTGAAAACGCACAGAACCTTGAAATAGAAGGTTTCTCACCAAAAAACACATTGGTGAAACCCCTATCTTAAGGCTCTGAGTGTTTGCACACATGTACAAACAGGCATGGTTAAACTATAACGTTTTTAGTGAAATCATGTTTCTCTCGAGGAGAAAACGCGTTTAAAGCCATAAAAAGATCTCACTGTGTTTTGGCATTGACCAAGCTACCAACAAACCTAAAAAATGATCAGAACTGGAGAAATTACACATTGACATTGGGTGAAATCATGTAACTCTTAAGGACGTGTTGCAGACTTGTTGAATAGATTCATTTTTCTTGTTTTGTTTGTTTTTGATGAAATTGTGCTTTTCTCGTCGAGAAAAGGCGTTTAACGCGATAAAAAGGTTTAGTGCGTTATGAATACGTGCTAGCTTACCAAAAGTACAAATGTGAACTAAATAAGGCCGGGAGTCGTTTTTATTGCTTAAAACACGATTTCTCGACCAGAATATGCTTTTTCAAAAAAGCCATGTTCCCATGGCGAGAGACTCGTTTTCTGTGAGAAAATGCATTAAAAGGAGGGATTTCATCAGAAACACTATAAATACATATTGTACTTGTCTGAAAACGCACAGAACCTTGAAATAGAAGGTTTCTCACCAAAAAACACATTGGTGAAACCCCTATCTTAAGGCTCTGAGTGTTTGCACACATGTACAAACAGGCATGGTTAAACTATAACGTTTTTAGTGAAATCATGTTTCTCTCGAGGAGAAAACGCGTTTAAAGCCATAAAAAGATCTCACTGTGTTTTGGCATTGACCAAGCTACCAACAAACCTAAAAAATGATCAGAACTGGAGAAATTACACATTGACATTGGGTGAAATCATGTAACTCTTAAGGACGTGTTGCAGACTTGTTGAATAGATTCATTTTTCTTGTTTTGTTTGTTTTTGATGAAATTGTGCTTTTCTCGTCGAGAAAAGGCGTTTAACGCGATAAAAAGGTTTAGTGCGTTATGAATACGGGCTAGCTTACCAAAAGTACAAATGTGATCCAAATAAGGCCGGGAGTCGTTTTTATTGCTTAAAACACGATTTCTCGACCAGAATATGCTTTTTCAAAAAAGCCATGTTCCCATGGCGAGAGACTCGTTTTCTGTGAGAAAATGCATTAAAAGGAGGGATTTCATGAGAAACACTATAAATACATATTGTACTTGTCTGAAAACGCACAGAACCTTGAAATAGAGGGTTTCTCACCAAAAAACACATTGGTGAAACCCCTATCTTAAGGCTCTGAGTGTTTGCACACATGTACAAACAGGCATGTTTAAACTATAACGTTTTTAGTGAAATCATGTTTCTCTCGAGGAGAAAACGCGTTTAAAGCCATAAAAAGATCTCACTGTGTTTTGGCATTGACCAAGCTACCAACAACCTAAAAAATGATCAGAACTGGAGAAATTACATATTGACATTGGGTGAAATCATGTAACTCTTAAGGACGTGTTGCAGACTTGTTGAATAGATTCATTTTTCTTGTTTTGTTTGTTTTTGATGAAATTGTGCTTTTCTCGTCGAGAAAAGGCGTTTAACGCGATAAAAAGGTTTAGTGCGTTATGAATACGGGCTAGCTTACCAAAAGTACAAATGTGATCCAAATAAGGCCGGGAGTCGTTTTTATTGCTTAAAACACGATTTCTCGACCAGAATATGCTTTTTCAAAAAAGCCATGTTCCCATGGCGAGAGACTCGTTTTCTGTGAGAAAATGCATTAAAAGGAGGGATTTCATCAGAAACACTATAAATACATATTGTACTTGTGTGAAAACGCACAGAACCTTGAAATAGAGGGTTTCTCACCAAAAAACACATTGGTGAAACCCCTATCTTAAGGCTCTGAGTGTTTGCACACATGTACAAACAGGCATGTTTAAACTATAACGTTTTTAGTGAAATCATGTTTCTCTCGAGGAGAAAACGCGTTTAAAGCCATAAAAAGATCTCACTGTGTTTTGGCATTGACCAAGCAACCAACAACCTAAAAAATGATCAGAACTGGAGAAATTACATATTGACATTGGGTGAAATCATGTAACTCTTAAGGACGTGTTGCAGACTTGTTGAATAGATTCATTTTTCTTGTTTTGTTTGTTTTTGATGAAATTGCTTTTCTCGTCGACAAAAGGCGTTTAACGCGATAAAAAGGTTTAGTGCGTTATGAATACGGGCTAGCTTACCAAAAGTACAAATGTGATCCAAATAAGGCCGGGAGTCGTTTTTATTGCTTAAAACACGATTTCTCGACCAGAATATGCTTTTCAAAAAAGCCATGTTCCCATGGCGAGAGACTCGTTTTCTGTGAGAAAATGCATTAAAAGGAGGGATTTCATCAGAAACACTATAAATACATATTCTACTTGTCTGAAAACGCACAGAACCTTGAAATAGAAGGTTTCTCACCAAAAAACACATTGGTGAAACCCCTATCTTAAGGCTCTGAGTGTTTGCACACATGTACAAACAGGCATGTTTAAACTATAACGTTTTTAGTGAAATCATGTTTCTCTCGAGGAGAAAACGCGTTTAAAGCCATAAAAAGATCTCAGTGTGTTTTGGCATTGACCAAGCTACCAACAACCTAAAAAATGATCAGAACTGGAGAAATTACATATTGACATTGGGTGAAATCATGTAACTCTTAAGGACGTGTTGCAGACTTGTTGAATAGATTCATTTTTCTTGTTTTGTTTGTTTTTGATGAAATTGTGCTTTTCTCGTCGACAAAAGGCGTTTAACGCGATAAAAAGGTTTAGTGCGTTATGAATACGGGCTAGCTTACCAAAAGTACAAATGTGATCCAAATAAGGCCGGGAGTCGTTTTTATTGCTTAAAACACGATTTCTCGACCAGAATATGCTTTTTCAAAAAAGCCATGTTCCCATGGCGAGAGACTCGTTTTCTGTGAGAAAATGCATTAAAAGGAGGGATTTCATCAGAAACACTATAAATACATATTGTACTTGTCTGAAAACGCACAGAACCTTGAAATAGAAGGTTTCTCACCAAAAAACACATTGGTGAAACCCCTATCTTAAGGCTCTGAGTGTTTGCACACATGTACAAACAGGCATGGTTAAACTATAACGTTTTTAGTGAAATCATGTTTCTCTCGAGGAGAAAACGCGTTTAAAGCCATAAAAAGATCTCACTGTGTTTTGGCATTGACCAAGCTACCAACAAACCTAAAAAATGATCAGAACTGGAGAAATTACACATTGACATTGGGTGAAATCATGTAACTCTTAAGGACGTGTTGCAGACTTGTTGAATAGATTCATTTTTCTTGTTTTGTTTGTTTTTGATGAAATTGTGCTTTTCTCGTCGAGAAAAGGCGTTTAACGCGATAAAAAGGTTTAGTGCGTTATGAATACGGGCTAGCTTACCAAAAGTACAAATGTGATCCAAATAAGGCCGGGAGTCGTTTTTATTGCTTAAAACACGATTTCTCGACCAGAATATGCTTTTTCAAAAAAGCCATGTTCCCATGGCGAGAGACTCGTTTTCTGTGAGAAAATGCATTAAAAGGAGGGATTTCATCAGAAACACTATAAATACATATTGTACTTGTCTGAAAACGCACAGAACCTTGAAATAGAGGGTTTCTCACCAAAAAACACATTGGTGAAACCCCTATCTTAAGGCTCTGAGTGTTTGCACACATGTACAAACAGGCATGGTTAAACTATAACGTTTTTAGTGAAATCATGTTTCTCTCGAGGAGAAAACGCGTTTAAAGCCATAAAAAGATCTCACTGTGTTTTGGCATTGACCAAGCTACCAACAACCTAAAAAATGATCAGAACTGGAGAAATTACATATTGACATTGGGTGAAATCATGTAACTCTTAAGGACGTGTTGCAGACTTGTTGAATAGATTCATTTTTCTTGTTTTGTTTGTTTTTGATGAAATTGTGCTTTTCTCGTCGAGAAAAGGCGTTTAACGCGATAAAAAGGTTTAGTGCGTTATGAATACGGGCTAGCTTACCAGAAGTACAAATGTGATCCAAATAAGGCCGGGAGTCGTTTTTATTGCTTAAAACACGATTTCTCGACCAGAATATGCTTTTTCAAAAAAGCCATGTTCCCATGGCGAGAGACTCGTTTTCTGTGAGAAAATGCATTAAAAGGAGGGATTTCATGAGAAACACTATAAATACATATTGTACTTGTCTGAAAACGCACAGAACCTTGAAATAGAGGGTTTCTCACCAAAAAACACATTGGTGAAACCCCTATCTTAAGGCTCTGAGTGTTTGCACACATGTACAAACAGGCATGTTTAAACTATAACGTTTTTAGTGAAATCATGTTTCTCTCGAGGAGAAAACGCGTTTAAAGCCATAAAAAGATCTCACTGTGTTTTGGCATTGACCAAGCTACCAACAACCTAAAAAATGATCAGAACTGGAGAAATTACATATTGACATTGGGTGAAATCATGTAACTCTTAAGGACGTGTTGCAGACTTGTTGAATAGATTCATTTTTCTTGTTTTGTTTGTTTTTGATGAAATTGCTTTTCTCGTCGACAAAAGGCGTTTAACGCGATAAAAAGGTTTAGTGCGTTATGAATACGGGCTAGCTTACCAAAAGTACAAATGTGATCCAAATAAGGCCGGGAGTCGTTTTTATTGCTTAAAACACGATTTCTCGACCAGAATATGCTTTTCAAAAAAGCCATGTTCCCATGGCGAGAGACTCGTTTTCTGTGAGAAAATGCATTAAAAGGAGGGATTTCATCAGAAACACTATAAATACATATTGTACTTGTCTGAAAACGCACAGAACCTTGAAATAGAAGGTTTCTCACCAAAAAACACATTGGTGAAACCCCTATCTTAAGGCTCTGAGTGTTTGCACACATGTACAAACAGGCATGGTTAAACTATAACGTTTTTAGTGAAATCATGTTTCTCTCGAGGAGAAAACGCGTTTAAAGCCATAAAAAGATCTCACTGTGTTTTGGCATTGACCAAGCTACCAACAAACCTAAAAAATGATCAGAACTGGAGAAATTACACATTGACATTGGGTGAAATCATGTAACTCTTAAGGACGTGTTGCAGACTTGTTGAATAGATTCATTTTTCTTGTTTTGTTTGTTTTTGATGAAATTGTGCTTTTCTCGTCGAGAAAAGGCGTTTAACGCGATAAAAAGGTTTAGTGCGTTATGAATACGGGCTAGCTTACCAAAAGTACAAATGTGATCCAAATAAGGCCGGGAGTCGTTTTTATTGCTTAAAACACGATTTCTCGACCAGAATATGCTTTTTCAAAAAAGCCATGTTCCCATGGCGAGAGACTCGTTTTCTGTGAAAAATGCATTAAAAGGAGGGATTTCATGAGAAACACTATAAATACATATTGTACTTGTCTGAAAACGCACAGAACCTTGAAATAGAGGGTTTCTCACCAAAAAACACATTGGTGAAACCCCTATCTTAAGGCTCTGAGTGTTTGCACACATGTACAAACAGGCATGGTTAAACTATAACGTTTTTAGTGAAATCATGTTTCTCTCGAGGAGAAAACGCGTTTAAAGCCATAAAAAGATCTCACTGTGTTTTGGCATTGACCAAGCTACCAACAACCTAAAAAATGATCAGAACTGGAGAAATTACATATTGACATTGGGTGAAATCATGTAACTCTTAAGGACGTGTTGCAGACTTGTTGAATAGATTCATTTTTCTTGTTTTGTTTGTTTTTGATGAAATTGCTTTTCTCGTCGACAAAAGGCGTTTAACGCGATAAAAAGGTTTAGTGCGTTATGAATACGGGCTAGCTTACCAGAAGTACAAATGTGATCCAAATAAGGCCGGGAGTCGTTTTTATTGCTTAAAACACGATTTCTCGACCAGAATATGCTTTTTCAAAAAAGCCATGTTCCCATGGCGAGAGACTCGTTTTCTGTGAGAAAATGCATTAAAAGGAGGGATTTCATCAGAAACACTATAAATACATATTGTACTTGTCTGAAAACGCACAGAACCTTGAAATAGAAGGTTTCTCACCAAAAAACACATTGGTGAAACCCCTATCTTAAGGCTCTGAGTGTTTGCACACATGTACAAACAGGCATGGTTAAACTATAACGTTTTTAGTGAAATCATGTTTCTCTCGAGGAGAAAACGCGTTTAAAGCCATAAAAAGATCTCACTGTGTTTTGGCATTGACCAAGCTACCAACAAACCTAAAAAATGATCAGAACTGGAGAAATTACACATTGACATTGGGTGAAATCATGTAACTCTTAAGGACGTGTTGCAGACTTGTTGAATAGATTCATTTTTCTTGTTTTGTTTGTTTTTGATGAAATTGTGCTTTTCTCGTCGAGAAAAGGCGTTTATCGCGATAAAAAGGTTTAGTGCGTTATGAATACGTGCTAGCTTACCAAAAGTACAAATGTGAACTAAATAAGGCCGGGAGTCGTTTTTATTGCTTAAAACACGATTTCTCGACCAGAATATGCTTTTTCAAAAAAGCCATGTTCCCATGGCGAGAGACTCGTTTTCTGTGAGAAAATGCATTAAAAGGAGGGATTTCATCAGAAACACTATAAATACATATTGTACTTGTCTGAAAACGCACAGAACCTTGAAATAGAAGGTTTCTCACCAAAAAACACATTGGTGAAACCCCTATCTTAAGGCTCTGAGTGTTTGCACACATGTACAAACAGGCATGGTTAAACTATAACGTTTTTAGTGAAATCATGTTTCTCTCGAGGAGAAAACGCGTTTAAAGCCATAAAAAGATCTCACTGTGTTTTGGCATTGACCAAGCTACCAACAAACCTAAAAAATGATCAGAACTGGAGAAATTACACATTGACATTGGGTGCAATCATGTAACTCTTAAGGACGTGTTGCAGACTTGTTGAATAGATTCATTTTTCTTGTTTTGTTTGTTTTTGATGAAATTGTGCTTTTCTCGTCGAGAAAAGGCGTTTAACGCGATAAAAAGGTTTAGTGCGTTATGAATACGGGCTAGCTTACCAAAAGTACAAATGTGAACTAAATAAGGCCGGGAGTCGTTTTTATTGCTTAAAACACGATTTCTCGACCAGAATATGCTTTTTCAAAAAAGCCATGTTCCCATGGCGAGAGACTCGTTTTCTGTGAGAAAATGCATTAAAAGGAGGGATTTCATGAGAAACACTATAAATACATATTGTACTTGTCTGAAAACGCACAGAACCTTGAAATAGAAGGTTTCTCACCAAAAAACACATTGGTGAAACCCCTATCTTAAGGCTCTGAGTGTTTGCATACATCTACAAACAGGCATGTTTAAACTATAACGTTTTTAGTGAAATCATGTTTCTCTCGAGGAGAAAACGCGTTTAAAGCCATAAAAAGATCTCACTGTGTTTTGGCATTGACCAAGCTACCAACAACCTAAAAAATGATCAGAACTGGAGAAATTACATATTGACATTGGGTGAAATCACGTAACTCTTAAGGACGTGTTGCAGACTTGTTGAATAGATTCATTTTTCTTGTTTTGTTTGTTTTTGATGAAATTGCTTTTCTCGTCGAGAAAAGGCGTTTAACGCGATAAAAAGGTTTAGTGCGTTATGAATACGGGCTAGCTTACCAAAAGTACAAATGTGAACTAAATAAGGCCGGGAGTCGTTTTTATTGCTTAAAACACGATTTCTCGACCAGAATATGCTTTTCAAAAAAGCCATGTTCCCATGGCGAGAGACTCGTTTTCTGTGAGAAAATGCATTAAAAGGAGGGATTTCATCAGAAACACTATAAATACATATTGTACTTGTCTGAAAACGCACAGAACCTTGAAATAGAAGGTTTCTCACCAAAAAACACATTGGTGAAACCCCTATCTTAAGGCTCTGAGTGTTTGCACACATGTACAAACAGGCATGTTTAAACTATAACGTTTTTAGTGAAATCATTATTTTCTAGAGGAGAAAACGCGTTTAAAGCCATAAAAAGATCTCACTGTGTTTTGGCATTGACCAAGCTACCAACAACCTAAAAAAAATGATCAGAACTGGAGAAATTACATATTGACATTGGGTGAAATCATGTAACTCTTAAGGACGTGTTGCAGACTTGTTGAATAGATTCATTTTTCTTGTTTTGTTTGTTTTTGATGAAATTGCTTTTCTCGTCGACAAAAGGCGTTTAACGCGATAAAAAGGTTTAGTGCGTTATGAATACGGGCTAGCTTACCAACAGTACAAATGTGAACTAAATAAGGCCGGGAGTCGTTTTTATTGCTTAAAACACGATTTCTCGACCAGAATATGCTTTTTCAAAAAAGCCATGTTCCCGTGGCGAGAGACTCGTTTTCTGTGAGAAAATGCATTAAAAGGAGGGATTTCATCAGAAACACTATAAATACATATTGTACTTGTCTGAAAACGCACAGAACCTTGAAATAGAAGGTTTCTCACCAAAAAACACATTGGTGAAACCCCTATCTTAAGGCTCTGAGTGTTTGCACACATGTACAAACAGGCATGGTTAAACTATAACGTTTTTAGTGAAATCATGTTTCTCTCGAGGAGAAAACGCGTTTAAAGCCATAAAAAGATCTCACTGTGTTTTGGCATTGACCAAGCTACCAACAACCTAAAAAATGATCAGAACTGGAGAAATTACATATTGACATTGGGTGAAATCACGTAACTCTTAAGGACGTGTTGCAGACTTGTTGAATAGATTCATTTTTCTTGTTTTGTTTGTTTTTGATGAAATTGCTTTTCTCGTCGAGAAAAGGCGTTTAACGCGATAAAAAGGTTTAGTGCGTTATGAATACGGGCTAGCTTACCAAAAGTACAAATGTGAACTAAATAAGGCCGGGAGTCGTTTTTATTGCTTAAAACACGATTTCTCGACCAGAATATGCTTTTCAAAAAAGCCATGTTCCCATGGCGAGAGACTCGTTTTCTGTGAGAAAATGCATTAAAAGGAGGGATTTCATCAGAAACACTATAAATACATATTGTACTTGTCTGAAAACGCACAGAACCTTGAAATAGAAGGTTTCTCACCAAAAAACACATTGGTGAAACCCCTATCTTAAGGCTCTGAGTGTTTGCACACATGTACAAACAGGCATGTTTAAACTATAACGTTTTTAGTGAAATCATGTTTTTCTCGAGGAGAAAACGCGTTTAAAGCCATAAAAAGATCTCACTGTGTTTTGGCATTGACCAAGCTACCAACAACCTAAAAAAAATGATCAGAACTGGAGAAATTACATATTGACATTGGGTGAAATCATGTAACTCTTAAGGACGTGTTGCAGACTTGTTGAATAGATTCATTTTTCTTGTTTTGTTTGTTTTTGATGAAATTGCTTTTCTCGTCGAGAAAAGGCGTTTAACGCGATAAAAAGGTTTAGTGCGTTATGAATACGGGCTAGCTTACCAAAAGTACAAATGTGAACTAAATAAGGCCGGGAGTCGTTTTTATTGCTTAAAACACGATTTCTCGACCAGAATATGCTTTTCAAAAAAGCCATGTTCCCATGGCGAGAGACTCGTTTTCTGTGAGAAAATGCATTAAAAGGAGGGATTTCATCAGAAACACTATAAATACATATTGTACTTGTCTGAAAACGCACAGAACCTTGAAATAGAAGGTTTCTCACCAAAAAACACATTGGTGAAACCCCTATCTTAAGGCTCTGAGTGTTTGCACACATGTACAAACAGGCATGTTTAAACTATAACGTTTTTAGTGAAATCATGTTTTTCTCGAGGAGAAAACGCGTTTAAAGCCATAAAAAGATCTCACTGTGTTTTGGCATTGACCAAGCTACCAACAACCTAAAAAAAATGATCAGAACTGGAGAAATTACATATTGACATTGGGTGAAATCATGTAACTCTTAAGGACGTGTTGCAGACTTGTTGAATAGATTCATTTTTCTTGTTTTGTTTGTTTTTGATGAAATTGCTTTTCTCGTCGAGAAAAGGCGTTTAACGCGATAAAAAGGTTTAGTGCGTTATGAATACGGGCTAGCTTACCAAAAGTACAAATGTGAACTAAATAAGGCCGGGAGTCGTTTTTATTGCTTAAAACACGATTTCTCGACCAGAATATGCTTTTCAAAAAAGCCATGTTCCCATGGCGAGAGACTCGTTTTCTGTGAGAAAATGCATTAAAAGGAGGGATTTCATCAGAAACACTATAAATACATATTGTACTTGTCTGAAAACGCACAGAACCTTGAAATAGAAGGTTTCTCACCAAAAAACACATTGGTGAAACCCCTATCTTAAGGCTCTGAGTGTTTGCACACATGTACAAACAGGCATGTTTAAACTATAACGTTTTTAGTGAAATCATGTTTTTCTCGAGGAGAAAACGCGTTTAAAGCCATAAAAAGATCTCACTGTGTTTTGGCATTGACCAAGCTACCAACAACCTAAAAAAAATGATCAGAACTGGAGAAATTACATATTGACATTGGGTGAAATCATGTAACT
The DNA here is from genome assembly GCF_029633865.1 of Lampris incognitus. Classification (NCBI taxonomy): domain Eukaryota; kingdom Metazoa; phylum Chordata; class Actinopteri; order Lampriformes; family Lampridae; genus Lampris; species Lampris incognitus. Next base: position 183,911 of record NW_026611111.1, read on the forward strand.
CTTAAGGACGTGTTGCAGACTTGTTGAATAGATTCATTTTTCTTGTTTTGTTTGTTTTTGATGAAATTGCTTTTCTCGTCGACAAAAGGCGTTTAACGCGATAAAAAGGTTTAGTGCGTTATGAATACGGGCTAGCTTACCAACAGTACAAATGTGAACTAAATAAGGCCGGGAGTCGTTTTTATTGCTTAAAACACGATTTCTCGACCAGAATATGCTTTTTCAAAAAAGCCATGTTCCCGTGGCGAGAGACTCGTTTTCTGTGAGAAAATGCATTAAAAGGAGGGATTTCATCAGAAACACTATAAATACATATTGTACTTGTCTGAAAACGCACAGAACCTTGAAATAGAAGGTTTCTCACCAAAAAACACATTGGTGAAACCCCTATCTTAAGGCTCTGAGTGTTTGCACACATGTACAAACAGGCATGGTTAAACTATAACGTTTTTAGTGAAATCATGTTTCTCTCGAGGAGAAAACGCGTTTAAAGCCATAAAAAGATCTCACTGTGTTTTGGCATTGACCAAGCTACCAACAAACCTAAAAAATGATCAGAACTGGAGAAATTACACATTGACATTGGGTGAAATCATGTAACTCTTAAGGACGTGTTGCAGACTTGTTGAATAGATTCATTTTTCTTGTTTTGTTTGTTTTTGATGAAATTGTGCTTTTCTCGTCGAGAAAAGGCGTTTATCGCGATAAAAAGGTTTAGTGCGTTATGAATACGTGCTAGCTTACCAAAAGTACAAATGTGAACTAAATAAGGCCGGGAGTCGTTTTTATTGCTTAAAACACGATTTCTCGACCAGAATATGCTTTTTCAAAAAAGCCATGTTCCCATGGCGAGAGACTCGTTTTCTGTGAGAAAATGCATTAAAAGGAGGGATTTCATCAGAAACACTATAAATACATATTGTACTTGTCTGAAAACGCACAGAACCTTGAAATAGAAGGTTTCTCACCAAAAAACACATTGGTGAAACCCCTATCTTAAGGCTCTGAGTGTTTGCACACATGTACAAACAGGCATGGTTAAACTATAACGTTTTTAGTGAAATCATGTTTCTCTCGAGGAGAAAACGCGTTTAAAGCCATAAAAAGATCTCACTGTGTTTTGGCATTGACCAAGCTACCAACAAACCTAAAAAATGATCAGAACTGGAGAAATTACACATTGACATTGGGTGCAATCATGTAACTCTTAAGGACGTGTTGCAGACTTGTTGAATAGATTCATTTTTCTTGTTTTGTTTGTTTTTGATGAAATTGTGCTTTTCTCGTCGAGAAAAGGCGTTTAACGCGATAAAAAGGTTTAGTGCGTTATGAATACGGGCTAGCTTACCAAAAGTACAAATGTGAACTAAATAAGGCCGGGAGTCGTTTTTATTGCTTAAAACACGATTTCTCGACCAGAATATGCTTTTTCAAAAAAGCCATGTTCCCATGGCGAGAGACTCGTTTTCTGTGAGAAAATGCATTAAAAGGAGGGATTTCATGAGAAACACTATAAATACATATTGTACTTGTCTGAAAACGCACAGAACCTTGAAATAGAAGGTTTCTCACCAAAAAACACATTGGTGAAACCCCTATCTTAAGGCTCTGAGTGTTTGCATACATCTACAAACAGGCATGTTTAAACTATAACGTTTTTAGTGAAATCATGTTTCTCTCGAGGAGAAAACGCGTTTAAAGCCATAAAAAGATCTCACTGTGTTTTGGCATTGACCAAGCTACCAACAACCTAAAAAATGATCAGAACTGGAGAAATTACATATTGACATTGGGTGAAATCACGTAACTCTTAAGGACGTGTTGCAGACTTGTTGAATAGATTCATTTTTCTTGTTTTGTTTGTTTTTGATGAAATTGCTTTTCTCGTCGAGAAAAGGCGTTTAACGCGATAAAAAGGTTTAGTGCGTTATGAATACGGGCTAGCTTACCAAAAGTACAAATGTGAACTAAATAAGGCCGGGAGTCGTTTTTATTGCTTAAAACACGATTTCTCGACCAGAATATGCTTTTCAAAAAAGCCATGTTCCCATGGCGAGAGACTCGTTTTCTGTGAGAAAATGCATTAAAAGGAGGGATTTCATCAGAAACACTATAAATACATATTGTACTTGTCTGAAAACGCACAGAACCTTGAAATAGAAGGTTTCTCACCAAAAAACACATTGGTGAAACCCCTATCTTAAGGCTCTGAGTGTTTGCACACATGTACAAACAGGCATGTTTAAACTATAACGTTTTTAGTGAAATCATTATTTTCTAGAGGAGAAAACGCGTTTAAAGCCATAAAAAGATCTCACTGTGTTTTGGCATTGACCAAGCTACCAACAACCTAAAAAAAATGATCAGAACTGGAGAAATTACATATTGACATTGGGTGAAATCATGTAACTCTTAAGGACGTGTTGCAGACTTGTTGAATAGATTCATTTTTCTTGTTTTGTTTGTTTTTGATGAAATTGCTTTTCTCGTCGACAAAAGGCGTTTAACGCGATAAAAAGGTTTAGTGCGTTATGAATACGGGCTAGCTTACCAACAGTACAAATGTGAACTAAATAAGGCCGGGAGTCGTTTTTATTGCTTAAAACACGATTTCTCGACCAGAATATGCTTTTTCAAAAAAGCCATGTTCCCGTGGCGAGAGACTCGTTTTCTGTGAGAAAATGCATTAAAAGGAGGGATTTCATCAGAAACACTATAAATACATATTGTACTTGTCTGAAAACGCACAGAACCTTGAAATAGAAGGTTTCTCACCAAAAAACACATTGGTGAAACCCCTATCTTAAGGCTCTGAGTGTTTGCACACATGTACAAACAGGCATGGTTAAACTATAACGTTTTTAGTGAAATCATGTTTCTCTCGAGGAGAAAACGCGTTTAAAGCCATAAAAAGATCTCACTGTGTTTTGGCATTGACCAAGCTACCAACAACCTAAAAAATGATCAGAACTGGAGAAATTACATATTGACATTGGGTGAAATCACGTAACTCTTAAGGACGTGTTGCAGACTTGTTGAATAGATTCATTTTTCTTGTTTTGTTTGTTTTTGATGAAATTGCTTTTCTCGTCGAGAAAAGGCGTTTAACGCGATAAAAAGGTTTAGTGCGTTATGAATACGGGCTAGCTTACCAAAAGTACAAATGTGAACTAAATAAGGCCGGGAGTCGTTTTTATTGCTTAAAACACGATTTCTCGACCAGAATATGCTTTTCAAAAAAGCCATGTTCCCATGGCGAGAGACTCGTTTTCTGTGAGAAAATGCATTAAAAGGAGGGATTTCATCAGAAACACTATAAATACATATTGTACTTGTCTGAAAACGCACAGAACCTTGAAATAGAAGGTTTCTCACCAAAAAACACATTGGTGAAACCCCTATCTTAAGGCTCTGAGTGTTTGCACACATGTACAAACAGGCATGTTTAAACTATAACGTTTTTAGTGAAATCATGTTTTTCTCGAGGAGAAAACGCGTTTAAAGCCATAAAAAGATCTCACTGTGTTTTGGCATTGACCAAGCTACCAACAACCTAAAAAAAATGATCAGAACTGGAGAAATTACATATTGACATTGGGTGAAATCATGTAACTCTTAAGGACGTGTTGCAGACTTGTTGAATAGATTCATTTTTCTTGTTTTGTTTGTTTTTGATGAAATTGCTTTTCTCGTCGAGAAAAGGCGTTTAACGCGATAAAAAGGTTTAGTGCGTTATGAATACGGGCTAGCTTACCAAAAGTACAAATGTGAACTAAATAAGGCCGGGAGTCGTTTTTATTGCTTAAAACACGATTTCTCGACCAGAATATGCTTTTCAAAAAAGCCATGTTCCCATGGCGAGAGACTCGTTTTCTGTGAGAAAATGCATTAAAAGGAGGGATTTCATCAGAAACACTATAAATACATATTGTACTTGTCTGAAAACGCACAGAACCTTGAAATAGAAGGTTTCTCACCAAAAAACACATTGGTGAAACCCCTATCTTAAGGCTCTGAGTGTTTGCACACATGTACAAACAGGCATGTTTAAACTATAACGTTTTTAGTGAAATCATGTTTTTCTCGAGGAGAAAACGCGTTTAAAGCCATAAAAAGATCTCACTGTGTTTTGGCATTGACCAAGCTACCAACAACCTAAAAAAAATGATCAGAACTGGAGAAATTACATATTGACATTGGGTGAAATCATGTAACTCTTAAGGACGTGTTGCAGACTTGTTGAATAGATTCATTTTTCTTGTTTTGTTTGTTTTTGATGAAATTGCTTTTCTCGTCGAGAAAAGGCGTTTAACGCGATAAAAAGGTTTAGTGCGTTATGAATACGGGCTAGCTTACCAAAAGTACAAATGTGAACTAAATAAGGCCGGGAGTCGTTTTTATTGCTTAAAACACGATTTCTCGACCAGAATATGCTTTTCAAAAAAGCCATGTTCCCATGGCGAGAGACTCGTTTTCTGTGAGAAAATGCATTAAAAGGAGGGATTTCATCAGAAACACTATAAATACATATTGTACTTGTCTGAAAACGCACAGAACCTTGAAATAGAAGGTTTCTCACCAAAAAACACATTGGTGAAACCCCTATCTTAAGGCTCTGAGTGTTTGCACACATGTACAAACAGGCATGTTTAAACTATAACGTTTTTAGTGAAATCATGTTTTTCTCGAGGAGAAAACGCGTTTAAAGCCATAAAAAGATCTCACTGTGTTTTGGCATTGACCAAGCTACCAACAACCTAAAAAAAATGATCAGAACTGGAGAAATTACATATTGACATTGGGTGAAATCATGTAACTCTTAAGGACGTGTTGCAGACTTGTTGAATAGATTCATTTTTCTTGTTTTGTTTGTTTTTGATGAAATTGCTTTTCTCGTCGACAAAAGGCGTTTAACGCGATAAAAAGGTTTAGTGCGTTATGAATACGGGCTAGCTTACCAACAGTACAAATGTGAACTAAATAAGGCCGGGAGTCGTTTTTATTGCTTAAAACACGATTTCTCGACCAGAATATGCTTTTTCAAAAAAGCCATGTTCCCGTGGCGAGAGACTCGTTTTCTGTGAGAAAATGCATTAAAAGGAGGGATTTCATCAGAAACACTATAAATACATATTGTACTTGTCTGAAAACGCACAGAACCTTGAAATAGAAGGTTTCTCACCAAAAAACACATTGGTGAAACCCCTATCTTAAGGCTCTGAGTGTTTGCACACATGTACAAACAGGCATGGTTAAACTATAACGTTTTTAGTGAAATCATGTTTCTCTCGAGGAGAAAACGCGTTTAAAGCCATAAAAAGATCTCACTGTGTTTTGGCATTGACCAAGCTACCAACAACCTAAAAAATGATCAGAACTGGAGAAATTACATATTGACATTGGGTGAAATCACGTAACTCTTAAGGACGTGTTGCAGACTTGTTGAATAGATTCATTTTTCTTGTTTTGTTTGTTTTTGATGAAATTGCTTTTCTCGTCGAGAAAAGGCGTTTAACGCGATAAAAAGGTTTAGTGCGTTATGAATACGGGCTAGCTTACCAAAAGTACAAATGTGAACTAAATAAGGCCGGGAGTCGTTTTTATTGCTTAAAACACGATTTCTCGACCAGAATATGCTTTTCAAAAAAGCCATGTTCCCATGGCGAGAGACTCGTTTTCTGTGAGAAAATGCATTAAAAGGAGGGATTTCATCAGAAACACTATAAATACATATTGTACTTGTCTGAAAACGCACAGAACCTTGAAATAGAAGGTTTCTCACCAAAAAACACATTGGTGAAACCCCTATCTTAAGGCTCTGAGTGTTTGCACACATGTACAAACAGGCATGTTTAAACTATAACGTTTTTAGTGAAATCATGTTTTTCTCGAGGAGAAAACGCGTTTAAAGCCATAAAAAGATCTCACTGTGTTTTGGCATTGACCAAGCTACCAACAACCTAAAAAAAATGATCAGAACTGGAGAAATTACATATTGACATTGGGTGAAATCATGTAACTCTTAAGGACGTGTTGCAGACTTGTTGAATAGATTCATTTTTCTTGTTTTGTTTGTTTTTGATGAAATTGCTTTTCTCGTCGACAAAAGGCGTTTAACGCGATAAAAAGGTTTAGTGCGTTATGAATACGGGCTAGCTTACCAACAGTACAAATGTGAACTAAATAAGGCCGGGAGTCGTTTTTATTGCTTAAAACACGATTTCTCGACCAGAATATGCTTTTTCAAAAAAGCCATGTTCCCATGGCGAGAGACTCGTTTTCTGTGAGAAAATGCATTAAAAGGAGGGATTTCATCAGAAACACTATAAATACATATTGTACTTGTCTGAAAACGCACAGAACCTTGAAATAGAAGGTTTCTCACCAAAAAACACATTGGTGAAACCCCTATCTTAAGGCTCCGAGTGTTTGCACACATGTACAAACAGGCATGGTTAAACTATAACGTTTTTAGTGAAATCATGTTTCTCTCGAGGAGAAAACGCGTTTAAAGCCATAAAAAGATCTCACTGTGTTTTGGCATTGACCAAGCTACCAACAAACCTAAAAAATGATCAGAACTGGAGAAATTACACATTGACATTGGGTGAAATCATGTAACTCTTAAGGACGTGTTGCAGACTTGTTGAATAGATTCATTTTTCTTGTTTTGTTTGTTTTTGATGAAATTGTGCTTTTCTCGTCGAGAAAAGGCGTTTAACGCGATAAAAAGGTTTAGTGCGTTATGAATACGGGCTAGCTTACCAAAAGTACAAATGTGAACTAAATAAGGCCGGGAGTCGTTTTTATTGCTTAAAACACGATTTCTCGACCAGAATATGCTTTTCAAAAAAGCCATGTTCCCATGGCGAGAGACTCGTTTTCTGTGAGAAAATGCATTAAAAGGAGGGATTTCATCAGAAACACTATAAATACATATTGTACTTGTCTGAAAACGCACAGAACCTTGAAATAGAAGGTTTCTCACCAAAAAACACATTGGTGAAACCCCTATCTTAAGGCTCTGAGTGTTTGCACACATGTACAAACAGGCATGGTTAAACTATAACGTTTTTAGTGAAATCATTATTTTCTCGAGGAGAAAACGCGTTTAAAGCCATAAAAAGATCTCACTGTGTTTTGGCATTGACCAAGCTACCAACAACCTAAAAAAAATGATCAGAACTGGAGAAATTACATATTGACATTGGGTGAAATCATGTAACTCTTAAGGACGTGTTGCAGACTTGTTGAATAGATTCATTTTTCTTGTTTTGTTTGTTTTTGATGAAATTGCTTTTCTCGTCGACAAAAGGCGTTTAACGCGATAAAAAGGTTTAGTGCGTTATGAATACGGGCTAGCTTACCAACAGTACAAATGTGAACTAAATAAGGCCGGGAGTCGTTTTTATTGCTTAAAACACGATTTCTCGACCAGAATATGCTTTTTCAAAAAAGCCATGTTCCCGTGGCGAGAGACTCGTTTTCTGTGAGAAAATGCATTAAAAGGAGGGATTTCATCAGAAACACTATAAATACATATTGTACTTGTCTGAAAACGCACAGAACCTTGAAATAGAAGGTTTCTCACCAAAAAACACATTGGTGAAACCCCTATCTTAAGGCTCTGAGTGTTTGCACACATGTACAAACAGGCATGGTTAAACTATAACGTTTTTAGTGAAATCATGTTTCTCTCGAGGAGAAAACGCGTTTAAAGCCATAAAAAGATCTCACTGTGTTTTGGCATTGACCAAGCTACCAACAACCTAAAAAATGATCAGAACTGGAGAAATTACATATTGACATTGGGTGAAATCACGTAACTCTTAAGGACGTGTTGCAGACTTGTTGAATAGATTCATTTTTCTTGTTTTGTTTGTTTTTGATGAAATTGCTTTTCTCGTCGAGAAAAGGCGTTTAACGCGATAAAAAGGTTTAGTGCGTTATGAATACGGGCTAGCTTACCAAAAGTACAAATGTGAACTAAATAAGGCCGGGAGTCGTTTTTATTGCTTAAAACACGATTTCTCGACCAGAATATGCTTTTCAGAAAAGCCATGTTCCCATGGCGAGAGACTCGTTTTCTGTGAGAAAATGCATTAAAAGGAGGGATTTCATCAGAAACACTATAAATACATATTGTACTTGTCTGAAAACGCACAGAACCTTGAAATAGAAGGTTTCTCACCAAAAAACACATTGGTGAAACCCCTATCTTAAGGCTCTGAGTGTTTGCACACATGTACAAACAGGCATGTTTAAACTATAACGTTTTTAGTGAAATCATGTTTTTCTCGAGGAGAAAACGCGTTTAAAGCCATAAAAAGATCTCACTGTGTTTTGGCATTGACCAAGCTACCAACAACCTAAAAAAAATGATCAGAACTGGAGAAATTACATATTGACATTGGGTGAAATCATGTAACTCTTAAGGACGTGTTGCAGACTTGTTGAATAGATTCATTTTTCTTGTTTTGTTTGTTTTTGATGAAATTGCTTTTCTCGTCGAGAAAAGGCGTTTAACGCGATAAAAAGGTTTAGTGCGTTATGAATACGGGCTAGCTTACCAAAAGTACAAATGTGAACTAAATAAGGCCGGGAGTCGTTTTTATTGCTTAAAACACGATTTCTCGACCAGAATATGCTTTTCAAAAAAGCCATGTTCCCATGGCGAGAGACTCGTTTTCTGTGAGAAAATGCATTTAAAGGAGGGATTTCATCAGAAACACTATAAATACATATTGTACTTGTCTGAAAACGCACAGAACCTTGAAATAGAAGGTTTCTCACCAAAAAACACATTGGTGAAACCCCTATCTTAAGGCTCTGAGTGTTTGCACACATGTACAAACAGGCATGTTTAAACTATAACGTTTTTAGTGAAATCATGTTTTTCTCGAGGAGAAAACGCGTTTAAAGCCATAAAAAGATCTCACTGTGTTTTGGCATTGACCAAGCTACCAACAACCTAAAAAAATGATCAGAACTGGAGAAATTACATATTGACATTGGGTGAAATCATGTAACTCTTAAGGACGTGTTGCAGACTTGTTGAATAGATTCATTTTTCTTGTTTTGTTTGTTTTTGATGAAATTGTGCTTTTCTCGTCGAGAAAAGGCGTTTAACGCGATAAAAAGGTTTAGTGCGTTATGAATACGGGCTAGCTTACCAACAGTACAAATGTGAACTAAATAAGGCCGGGAGTCGTTTTTATTGCTTAAAACACGATTTCTCGACCAGAATATGCTTTTTCAAAAAAGCCATGTTCCCGTGGCGAGAGACTCGTTTTCTGTGAGAAAATGCATTAAAAGGAGGGATTTCATCAGAAACACTATAAATACATATTGTACTTGTCTGAAAACGCACAGAACCTTGAAATAGAAGGTTTCTCACCAAAAAACACATTGGTGAAACCCCTATCTTAAGGCTCTGAGTGTTTGCACACATGTACAAACAGGCATGGTTAAACTATAACGTTTTTAGTGAAATCATGTTTCTCTCGAGGAGAAAACGCGTTTAAAGCCATAAAAAGATCTCACTGTGTTTTGGCATTGACCAAGCTACCAACAACCTAAAAAATGATCAGAACTGGAGAAATTACATATTGACATTGGGTGAAATCACGTAACTCTTAAGGACGTGTTGCAGACTTGTTGAATAGATTCATTTTTCTTGTTTTGTTTGTTTTTGATGAAATTGCTTTTCTCGTCGAGAAAAGGCGTTTAACGCGATAAAAAGGTTTAGTGCGTTATGAATACGGGCTAGCTTACCAAAAGTACAAATGTGAACTAAATAAGGCCGGGAGTCGTTTTTATTGCTTAAAACACGATTTCTCGACCAGAATATGCTTTTCAAAAAAGCCATGTTCCCATGGCGAGAGACTCGTTTTCTGTGAGAAAATGCATTAAAAGGAGGGATTTCATCAGAAACACTATAAATACATATTGTACTTGTCTGAAAACGCACAGAACCTTGAAATAGAAGGTTTCTCACCAAAAAACACATTGGTGAAACCCCTATCTTAAGGCTCTGAGTGTTTGCACACATGTACAAACAGGCATGTTTAAACTATAACGTTTTTAGTGAAATCATGTTTTTCTCGAGGAGAAAACGCGTTTAAAGCCATAAAAAGATCTCACTGTGTTTTGGCATTGACCAAGCTACCAACAACCTAAAAAAAATGATCAGAACTGGAGAAATTACATATTGACATTGGGTGAAATCATGTAACTCTTAAGGACGTGTTGCAGACTTGTTGAATAGATTCATTTTTCTTGTTTTGTTTGTTTTTGATGAAATTGCTTTTCTCGTCGACAAAAGGCGTTTAACGCGATAAAAAGGTTTAGTGCGTTATGAATACGGGCTAGCTTACCAACAGTACAAATGTGAACTAAATAAGGCCGGGAGTCGTTTTTATTGCTTAAAACACGATTTCTCGACCAGAATATGCTTTTTCAAAAAAGCCATGTTCCCGTGGCGAGAGACTCGTTTTCTGTGAGAAAATGCATTAAAAGGAGGGATTTCATCAGAAACACTATAAATACATATTGTACTTGTCTGAAAACGCACAGAACCTTGAAATAGAAGGTTTCTCACCAAAAAACACATTGGTGAAACCCCTATCTTAAGGCTCTGAGTGTTTGCACACATGTACAAACAGGCATGGTTAAACTATAACGTTTTTAGTGAAATCATGTTTCTCTCGAGGAGAAAACGCGTTTAAAGCCATAAAAAGATCTCACTGTGTTTTGGCATTGACCAAGCTACCAACAAACCTAAAAAATGATCAGAACTGGAGAAATTACACATTGACATTGGGTGAAATCATGTAACTCTTAAGGACGTGTTGCAGACTTGTTGAATAGATTCATTTTTCTTGTTTTGTTTGTTTTTGATGAAATTGTGCTTTTCTCGTCGAGAAAAGGCGTTTAACGCGATAAAAAGGTTTAGTGCGTTATGAATACGGGCTAGCTTACCAAAAGTACAAATGTGATCCAAATAAGGCCGGGAGTCGTTTTTATTGCTTAAAACACGATTTCTCGACCAGAATATGCTTTTTCAAAAAAGCCATGTTCCCATGGCGAGAGACTCGTTTTCTGTGAGAAAATGCATTAAAAGGAGGGATTTCATCAGAAACACTATAAATACATATTGTACTTGTCTGAAAACGCACAGAACCTTGAAATAGAAGGTTTCTCACCAAAAAACACATTGGTGAAACCCCTATCTTAAGGCTCTGAGTGTTTGCACACATGTACAAACAGGCATGGTTAAACTATAACGTTTTTAGTGAAATCATGTTTCTCTCGAGGAGAAAACGCGTTTAAAGCCATAAAAAGATCTCACTGTGTTTTGGCATTGACCAAGCTACCAACAAACCTAAAAAATGATCAGAACTGGAGAAATTACACATTGACATTGGGTGAAATCATGTAACTCTTAAGGACGTGTTGCAGACTTGTTGAATAGATTCATTTTTCTTGTTTTGTTTGTTTTTGATGAAATTGTGCTTTTCTCGTCGAGAAAAGGCGTTTAACGCGATAAAAAGGTTTAGTGCGTTATGAATACGGGCTGGCTTACCAAAAGTACAAATGTGATCCAAATAAGGCCGGGAGTCGTTTTTATTGCTTAAAACACGATTTCTCGACCAGAATATGCTTTTTCAAAAAAGCCATGTTCCCATGGCGAGAGACTCGTTTTCTGTGAGAAAATGCATTAAAAGGAGGGATTTCATCAGAAACACTATAAATACATATTGTACTTGTCTGAAAACGCACAGAACCTTGAAATAGAAGGTTTCTCACCAAAAAACACATTGGTGAAACCCCTATCTTAAGGCTCTGAGTGTTTGCACACATGTACAAACAGGCATGGTTAAACTCTAACGTTTTTAGTGAAATCATGTTTCTCTCGAGGAGAAAACGCGTTTAAAGCCATAAAAAGATCTCACTGTGTTTTGGCATTGACCAAGCTACCAACAAACCTAAAAAATGATCAGAACTGGAGAAATTACACATTGACATTGGGTGAAATCATGTAACTCTTAAGGACGTGTTGCAGACTTGTTGAATAGATTCATTTTTCTTGTTTTGTTTGTTTTTGATGAAATTGTGCTTTTCTCGTCGAGAAAAGGCGTTTAACGCGATAAAAAGGTTTAGTGCGTTATGAATACGGGCTAGCTTACCAAAAGTACAAATGTGATCCAAATAAGGCCGGGAGTCGTTTTTATTGCTTAAAACACGATTTCTCGACCAGAATATGCTTTTTCAAAAAAGCCATGTTCCCATGGCGAGAGACTCGTTTTCTGTGAGAAAATGCATTAAAAGGAGGGATTTCATGAGAAACACTATAAATACATATTGTACTTGTCTGAAAACGCACAGAACCTTGAAATAGAAGGTTTCTCACCAAAAAACACATTGGTGAAACCCCTATCTTAAGGCTCTGAGTGTTTGCATACATCTACAAACAGGCATGTTTAAACTATAACGTTTTTAGTGAAATCATGTTTCTCTCGAGGAGAAAACGCGTTTAAAGCCATAAAAAGATCTCACTGTGTTTTGGCATTGACCAAGCTACCAACAACCTAAAAAATGATCAGAACTGGAGAAATTACATATTGACATTGGGTGAAATCACGTAACTCTTAAGGACGTGTTGCAGACTTGTTGAATAGATTCATTTTTCTTGTTTTGTTTGTTTTTGATGAAATTGCTTTTCTCGTCGAGAAAAGGCGTTTAACGCGATAAAAAGGTTTAGTGCGTTATGAATACGGGCTAGCTTACCAAAAGTACAAATGTGAACTAAATAAGGCCGGGAGTCGTTTTTATTGCTTAAAACACGATTTCTCGACCAGAATATGCTTTTCAAAAAAGCCATGTTCCCATGGCGAGAGACTCGTTTTCTGTGAGAAAATGCATTAAAAGGAGGGATTTCATCAGAAACACTATAAATACATATTGTACTTGTCTGAAAACGCACAGAACCTTGAAATAGAAGGTTTCTCACCAAAAAACACATTGGTGAAACCCCTATCTTAAGGCTCTGAGTGTTTGCACACATGTACAAACAGGCATGTTTAAACTATAACGTTTTTAGTGAAATCATGTTTTTCTCGAGGAGAAAACGCGTTTAAAGCCATAAAAAGATCTCACTGTGTTTTGGCATTGACCAAGCTACCAACAACCTAAAAAAAATGATCAGAACTGGAGAAATTACATATTGACATTGGGTGAAATCATGTAACTCTTAAGGACGTGTTGCAGACTTGTTGAATAGATTCATTTTTCTTGTTTTGTTTGTTTTTGATGAAATTGCTTTTCTCGTCGACAAAAGGCGTTTAACGCGATAAAAAGGTTTAGTGCGTTATGAATACGGGCTAGCTTACCAAAAGTACAAATGTGAACTAAATAAGGCCGGGAGTCGTTTTTATTGCTTAAAACACGATTTCTCGACCAGAATATGCTTTTCAAAAAAGCCATGTTCCCATGGCGAGAGACTCGTTTTCTGTGAGAAAATGCATTAAAAGGAGGGATTTCATCAGAAACACTATAAATACATATTGTACTTGTCTGAAAACGCACAGAACCTTGAAATAGAAGGTTTCTCACCAAAAAACACATTGGTGAAACCCCTATCTTAAGGCTCTGAGTGTTTGCACACATGTACAAACAGGCATGTTTAAACTATAACGTTTTTAGTGAAATCATGTTTTTCTCGAGGAGAAAACGCGTTTAAAGCCATAAAAAGATCTCACTGTGTTTTGGCATTGACCAAGCTACCAACAACCTAAAAAAAATGATCAGAACTGGAGAAATTACATATTGACATTGGGTGAAATCATGTAACTCTTAAGGACGTGTTGCAGACTTGTTGAATAGATTCATTTTTCTTGTTTTGTTTGTTTTTGATGAAATTGCTTTTCTCGTCGAGAAAAGGCGTTTAACGCGATAAAAAGGTTTAGTGCGTTATGAATACGGGCTAGCTTACCAAAAGTACAAATGTGAACTAAATAAGGCCGGGAGTCGTTTTTATTGCTTAAAACACGATTTCTCGACCAGAATATGCTTTTCAAAAAAGCCATGTTCCCATGGCGAGAGACTCGTTTTCTGTGAGAAAATGCATTTAAAGGAGGGATTTCATCAGAAACACTATAAATACATATTGTACTTGTCTGAAAACGCACAGAACCTTGAAATAGAAGGTTTCTCACCAAAAAACACATTGGTGAAACCCCTATCTTAAGGCTCTGAGTGTTTGCACACATGTACAAACAGGCATGTTTAAACTATAACGTTTTTAGTGAAATCATGTTTTTCTCGAGGAGAAAACGCGTTTAAAGCCATAAAAAGATCTCACTGTGTTTTGGCATTGACCAAGCTACCAACAACCTAAAAAAATGATCAGAACTGGAGAAATTACATATTGACATTGGGTGAAATCATGTAACTCTTAAGGACGTGTTGCAGACTTGTTGAATAGATTCATTTTTCTTGTTTTGTTTGTTTTTGATGAAATTGTGCTTTTCTCGTCGAGAAAAGGCGTTTAACGCGATAAAAAGGTTTAGTGCGTTATGAATACGGGCTAGCTTACCAACAGTACAAATGTGAACTAAATAAGGCCGGGAGTCGTTTTTATTGCTTAAAACACGATTTCTCGACCAGAATATGCTTTTTCAAAAAAGCCATGTTCCCGTGGCGAGAGACTCGTTTTCTGTGAGAAAATGCATTAAAAGGAGGGATTTCATCAGAAACACTATAAATACATATTGTACTTGTCTGAAAACGCACAGAACCTTGAAATAGAAGGTTTCTCACCAAAAAACACATTGGTGAAACCCCTATCTTAAGGCTCTGAGTGTTTGCACACATGTACAAACAGGCATGGTTAAACTATAACGTTTTTAGTGAAATCATGTTTCTCTCGAGGAGAAAACGCGTTTAAAGCCATAAAAAGATCTCACTGTGTTTTGGCATTGACCAAGCTACCAACAACCTAAAAAATGATCAGAACTGGAGAAATTACATATTGACATTGGGTGAAATCACGTAACTCTTAAGGACGTGTTGCAGACTTGTTGAATAGATTCATTTTTCTTGTTTTGTTTGTTTTTGATGAAATTGCTTTTCTCGTCGAGAAAAGGCGTTTAACGCGATAAAAAGGTTTAGTGCGTTATGAATACGGGCTAGCTTACCAAAAGTACAAATGTGAACTAAATAAGGCCGGGAGTCGTTTTTATTGCTTAAAACACGATTTCTCGACCAGAATATGCTTTTCAAAAAAGCCATGTTCCCATGGCGAGAGACTCGTTTTCTGTGAGAAAATGCATTAAAAGGAGGGATTTCATCAGAAACACTATAAATACATATTGTACTTGTCTGAAAACGCACAGAACCTTGAAATAGAAGGTTTCTCACCAAAAAACACATTGGTGAAACCCCTATCTTAAGGCTCTGAGTGTTTGCACACATGTACAAACAGGCATGTTTAAACTATAACGTTTTTAGTGAAATCATGTTTTTCTCGAGGAGAAAACGCGTTTAAAGCCATAAAAAGATCTCACTGTGTTTTGGCATTGACCAAGCTACCAACAACCTAAAAAAAATGATCAGAACTGGAGAAATTACATATTGACATTGGGTGAAATCATGTAACTCTTAAGGACGTGTTGCAGACTTGTTGAATAGATTCATTTTTCTTGTTTTGTTTGTTTTTGATGAAATTGCTTTTCTCGTCGACAAAAGGCGTTTAACGCGATAAAAAGGTTTAGTGCGTTATGAATACGGGCTAGCTTACCAACAGTACAAATGTGAACTAAATAAGGCCGGGAGTCGTTTTTATTGCTTAAAACACGATTTCTCGACCAGAATATGCTTTTTCAAAAAAGCCATGTTCCCGTGGCGAGAGACTCGTTTTCTGTGAGAAAATGCATTAAAAGGAGGGATTTCATCAGAAACACTATAAATACATATTGTACTTGTCTGAAAACGCACAGAACCTTGAAATAGAAGGTTTCTCACCAAAAAACACATTGGTGAAACCCCTATCTTAAGGCTCTGAGTGTTTGCACACATGTACAAACAGGCATGGTTAAACTATAACGTTTTTAGTGAAATCATGTTTCTCTCGAGGAGAAAACGCGTTTAAAGCCATAAAAAGATCTCACTGTGTTTTGGCATTGACCAAGCTACCAACAAACCTAAAAAATGATCAGAACTGGAGAAATTACACATTGACATTGGGTGAAATCATGTAACTCTTAAGGACGTGTTGCAGACTTGTTGAATAGATTCATTTTTCTTGTTTTGTTTGTTTTTGATGAAATTGTGCTTTTCTCGTCGAGAAAAGGCGTTTAACGCGATAAAAAGGTTTAGTGCGTTATGAATACGGGCTAGCTTACCAAAAGTACAAATGTGATCCAAATAAGGCCGGGAGTCGTTTTTATTGCTTAAAACACGATTTCTCGACCAGAATATGCTTTTTCAAAAAAGCCATGTTCCCATGGCGAGAGACTCGTTTTCTGTGAGAAAATGCATTAAAAGGAGGGATTTCATCAGAAACACTATAAATACATATTGTACTTGTCTGAAAACGCACAGAACCTTGAAATAGAAGGTTTCTCACCAAAAAACACATTGGTGAAACCCCTATCTTAAGGCTCTGAGTGTTTGCACACATGTACAAACAGGCATGGTTAAACTATAACGTTTTTAGTGAAATCATGTTTCTCTCGAGGAGAAAACGCGTTTAAAGCCATAAAAAGATCTCACTGTGTTTTGGCATTGACCAAGCTACCAACAAACCTAAAAAATGATCAGAACTGGAGAAATTACACATTGACATTGGGTGAAATCATGTAACTCTTAAGGACGTGTTGCAGACTTGTTGAATAGATTCATTTTTCTTGTTTTGTTTGTTTTTGATGAAATTGTGCTTTTCTCGTCGAGAAAAGGCGTTTAACGCGATAAAAAGGTTTAGTGCGTTATGAATACGGGCTGGCTTACCAAAAGTACAAATGTGATCCAAATAAGGCCGGGAGTCGTTTTTATTGCTTAAAACACGATTTCTCGACCAGAATATGCTTTTTCAAAAAAGCCATGTTCCCATGGCGAGAGACTCGTTTTCTGTGAGAAAATGCATTAAAAGGAGGGATTTCATCAGAAACACTATAAATACATATTGTACTTGTCTGAAAACGCACAGAACCTTGAAATAGAAGGTTTCTCACCAAAAAACACATTGGTGAAACCCCTATCTTAAGGCTCTGAGTGTTTGCACACATGTACAAACAGGCATGGTTAAACTCTAACGTTTTTAGTGAAATCATGTTTCTCTCGAGGAGAAAACGCGTTTAAAGCCATAAAAAGATCTCACTGTGTTTTGGCATTGACCAAGCTACCAACAAACCTAAAAAATGATCAGAACTGGAGAAATTACACATTGACATTGGGTGAAATCATGTAACTCTTAAGGACGTGTTGCAGACTTGTTGAATAGATTCATTTTTCTTGTTTTGTTTGTTTTTGATGAAATTGTGCTTTTCTCGTCGAGAAAAGGCGTTTAACGCGATAAAAAGGTTTAGTGCGTTATGAATACGGGCTAGCTTACCAAAAGTACAAATGTGATCCAAATAAGGCCGGGAGTCGTTTTTATTGCTTAAAACACGATTTCTCGACCAGAATATGCTTTTTCAAAAAAGCCATGTTCCCATGGCGAGAGACTCGTTTTCTGTGAGAAAATGCATTAAAAGGAGGGATTTCATGAGAAACACTATAAATACATATTGTACTTGTCTGAAAACGCACAGAACCTTGAAATAGAAGGTTTCTCACCAAAAAACACATTGGTGAAACCCCTATCTTAAGGCTCTGAGTGTTTGCATACATCTACAAACAGGCATGTTTAAACTATAACGTTTTTAGTGAAATCATGTTTCTCTCGAGGAGAAAACGCGTTTAAAGCCATAAAAAGATCTCACTGTGTTTTGGCATTGACCAAGCTACCAACAACCTAAAAAATGATCAGAACTGGAGAAATTACATATTGACATTGGGTGAAATCACGTAACTCTTAAGGACGTGTTGCAGACTTGTTGAATAGATTCATTTTTCTTGTTTTGTTTGTTTTTGATGAAATTGCTTTTCTCGTCGAGAAAAGGCGTTTAACGCGATAAAAAGGTTTAGTGCGTTATGAATACGGGCTAGCTTACCAAAAGTACAAATGTGAACTAAATAAGGCCGGGAGTCGTTTTTATTGCTTAAAACACGATTTCTCGACCAGAATATGCTTTTCAAAAAAGCCATGTTCCCATGGCGAGAGACTCGTTTTCTGTGAGAAAATGCATTAAAAGGAGGGATTTCATCAGAAACACTATAAATACATATTGTACTTGTCTGAAAACGCACAGAACCTTGAAATAGAAGGTTTCTCACCAAAAAACACATTGGTGAAACCCCTATCTTAAGGCTCTGAGTGTTTGCACACATGTACAAACAGGCATGTTTAAACTATAACGTTTTTAGTGAAATCATGTTTTTCTCGAGGAGAAAACGCGTTTAAAGCCATAAAAAGATCTCACTGTGTTTTGGCATTGACCAAGCTACCAACAACCTAAAAAAAATGATCAGAACTGGAGAAATTACATATTGACATTGGGTGAAATCATGTAACTCTTAAGGACGTGTTGCAGACTTGTTGAATAGATTCATTTTTCTTGTTTTGTTTGTTTTTGATGAAATTGCTTTTCTCGTCGACAAAAGGCGTTTAACGCGATAAAAAGGTTTAGTGCGTTATGAATACGGGCTAGCTTACCAACAGTACAAATGTGAACTAAATAAGGCCGGGAGTCGTTTTTATTGCTTAAAACACGATTTCTCGACCAGAATATGCTTTTTCAAAAAAGCCATGTTCCCGTGGCGAGAGACTCGTTTTCTGTGAGAAAATGCATTAAAAGGAGGGATTTCATCAGAAACACTATAAATACATATTGTACTTGTCTGAAAACGCACAGAACCTTGAAATAGAAGGTTTCTCACCAAAAAACACATTGGTGAAACCCCTATCTTAAGGCTCTGAGTGTTTGCACACATGTACAAACAGGCATGGTTAAACTATAACGTTTTTAGTGAAATCATGTTTCTCGAGGAGAAAACGCGTTTAAAGCCATAAAAAGATCTCACTGTGTTTTGGCATTGACCAAGCTACCAACAAACCTAAAAAATGATCAGAACTGGAGAAATTACACATTGACATTGGGTGAAATCATGTAACTCTTAAGGACGTGTTGCAGACTTGTTGAATAGATTCATTTTTCTTGTTTTGTTTGTTTTTGATGAAATTGTGCTTTTCTCGTCGAGAAAAGGCGTTTAACGCGATAAAAAGGTTTAGTGCGTTATGAATACGGGCTAGCTTACCAAAAGTACAAATGTGATCCAAATAAGGCCGGGAGTCGTTTTTATTGCTTAAAACACGATTTCTCGACCAGAATATGCTTTTTCAAAAAAGCCATGTTCCCATGGCGAGAGACTCGTTTTCTGTGAGAAAATGCATTAAAAGGAGGGATTTCATCAGAAACACTATAAATACATATTGTACTTGTCTGAAAACGCACAGAACCTTGAAATAGAAGGTTTCTCACCAAAAAACACATTGGTGAAACCCCTATCTTAAGGCTCTGAGTGTTTGCACACATGTACAAACAGGCATGTTTAAACTATAACGTTTTTAGTGAAATCATGTTTCTCTCGAGGAGAAAACGCGTTTAAAGCCATAAAAAGATCTCACTGTGTTTTGGCATTGACCAAGCTACCAACAAACCTAAAAAATGATCAGAACTGGAGAAATTACACATTGACATTGGGTGAAATCATGTAACTCTTAAGGACGTGTTGCAGACTTGTTGAATAGATTCATTTTTCTTGTTTTGTTTGTTTTTGATGAAATTGTGCTTTTCTCGTCGAGAAAAGGCGTTTAACGCGATAAAAAGGTTTAGTGCGTTATGAATACGGGCTGGCTTACCAAAAGTACAAATGTGATCCAAATAAGGCCGGGAGTCGTTTTTATTGCTTAAAACACGATTTCTCGACCAGAATATGCTTTTTCAAAAAAGCCATGTTCCCATGGCGAGAGACTCGTTTTCTGTGAGAAAATGCATTAAAAGGAGGGATTTCATCAAAAACACTACAAATACATATTGTACTTGTCTGAAAACGCACAGAACCTTGAAATAGAAGGTTTCTCACCAAAAAACACATTGGTGAAACCCCTATCTTAAGGCTCTGAGTGTTTGCACACATGTACAAACAGGCATGTTTAAACTATAACGTTTTTAGTGAAATCATGTTTCTCTCGAGGAGAAAACGCGTTTAAAGCCATAAAAAGATCTCACTGTGTTTTGGCATTGACCAAGCTACCAACAAACCTAAAAAATGATCAGAACTGGAGAAATTACACATTGACATTGGGTGAAATCATGTAACTCTTAAGGACGTGTTGCAGACTTGTTGAATAGATTCATTTTTCTTGTTTTGTTTGTTTTTGATGAAATTGTGCTTTTCTCGTCGACAAAAGGCGTTTAACGCGATAAAAAGGTTTAGTGCGTTATGAATACGGGCTAGCTTACCAAAAGTACAAATGTGATCCAAATAAGGCCGGGAGTCATTTTTATTGCTTAAAACACGATTTCTCGACCAGAATATGCTTTTTCAAAAAAGCCATGTTCCCATGGCGAGAGACTCGTTTTCTGTGAGAAAATGCATTAAAAGGAGGGATTTCATCAGAAACACTATAAATACATATTGTACTTGTCTGAAAACGCACAGAACCTTGAAATAGAAGGTTTCTCACCAAAAAACACATTGGTGAAACCCCTATCTTAAGGCTCTGAGTGTTTGCACACATGTACAAACAGGCATGGTTAAACTATAACGTTTTTAGTGAAATCATGTTTCTCTCGAGGAGAAAACGCGTTTAAAGCCATAAAAAGATCTCACTGTGTTTTAGCATTGACCAAGCTACCAACAAACCTAAAAAATGATCAGAACTGGAGAAATTACACATTGACATTGGGTGAAATCATGTAACTCTTAAGGACGTGTTGCAGACTTGTTGAATAGATTCATTTTTCTTGTTTTGTTTGTTTTTGATGAAATTGTGCTTTTCTCGTCGAGAAAAGGCGTTTAACGCGATAAAAAGGTTTAGTGCGTTATGAATACGGGCTAGCTTACCAAAAGTACAAATGTGATCCAAATAAGGCCGGGAGTCGTTTTTATTGCTTAAAACACGATTTCTCGACCAGAATATGCTTTTTCAAAAAAGCCATGTTCCCATGGCGAGAGACTCGTTTTCTGTGAGAAAATGCATTAAAAGGAGGGATTTCATCAGAAACACTATAAATACATATTGTACTTGTCTGAAAACGCACAGAACCTTGAAATAGAAGGTTTCTCACCAAAAAACACATTGGTGAAACCCCTATCTTAAGGCTCTGAGTGTTTGCACACATGTACAAACAGGCATGTTTAAACTATAACGTTTTTAGTGAAATCATGTTTCTCTCGAGGAGAAAACGCGTTTAAAGCCATAAAAAGATCTCACTGTGTTTTGGCATTGACCAAGCTACCAACAACCTAAAAAATGATCAGAACTGGAGAAATTACATATTGACATTGGGTGAAATCATGTAACTCTTAAGGACGTGTTGCAGACTTGTTGAATAGATTCATTTTTCTTGTTTTGTTTGTTTTTGATGAAATTGTGCTTTTCTCGTCGACAAAAGGCGTTTAACGCGATAAAAAGGTTTAGTGCGTTATGAATACGGGCTAGCTTACCAAAAGTACAAATGTGATCCAAATAAGGCCGGGAGTCGTTTTTATTGCTTAAAACACGATTTCTCGACCAGAATATGCTTTTTCAAAAAAGCCATGTTCCCATGGCGAGAGACTCGTTTTCTGTGAGAAAATGCATTAAAAGGAGGGATTTCATCAGAAACACTATAAATACATATTGTACTTGTCTGAAAACGCACAGAACCTTGAAATAGAAGGTTTCTCACCAAAAAACACATTGGTGAAACCCCTATCTTAAGGCTCTGAGTGTTTGCACACATGTACAAACAGGCATGGTTAAACTATAACGTTTTTAGTGAAATCATGTTTCTCTCGAGGAGAAAACGCGTTTAAAGCCATAAAAAGATCTCACTGTGTTTTAGCATTGACCAAGCTACCAACAAACCTAAAAAATGATCAGAACTGGAGAAATTACACATTGACATTGGGTGAAATCATGTAACTCTTAAGGACGTGTTGCAGACTTGTTGAATAGATTCATTTTTCTTGTTTTGTTTGTTTTTGATGAAATTGTGCTTTTCTCGTCGAGAAAAGGCGTTTAACGCGATAAAAAGGTTTAGTGCGTTATGAATACGGGCTAGCTTACCAAAAGTACAAATGTGATCCAAATAAGGCCGGGAGTCGTTTTTATTGCTTAAAACACGATTTCTCGACCAGAATATGCTTTTTCAAAAAAGCCATGTTCCCATGGCGAGAGACTCGTTTTCTGTGAGAAAATGCATTAAAAGGAGGGATTTCATCAGAAACACTATAAATACATATTGTACTTGTCTGAAAACGCACAGAACCTTGAAATAGAAGGTTTCTCACCAAAAAACACATTGGTGAAACCCCTATCTTAAGGCTCTGAGTGTTTGCACACATGTACAAACAGGCATGTTTAAACTATAACGTTTTTAGTGAAATCATGTTTCTCTCGAGGAGAAAACGCGTTTAAAGCCATAAAAAGATCTCACTGTGTTTTGGCATTGACCAAGCTACCAACAACCTAAAAAATGATCAGAACTGGAGAAATTACATATTGACATTGGGTGAAATCATGTAACTCTTAAGGACGTGTTGCAGACTTGTTGAATAGATTCATTTTTCTTGTTTTGTTTGTTTTTGATGAAATTGTGCTTTTCTCGTCGACAAAAGGCGTTTAACGCGATAAAAAGGTTTAGTGCGTTATGAATACGGGCTAGCTTACCAAAAGTACAAATGTGATCCAAATAAGGCCGGGAGTCGTTTTTATTGCTTAAAACACGATTTCTCGACCAGAATATGCTTTTTCAAAAAAGCCATGTTCCCATGGCGAGAGACTCGTTTTCTGTGAGAAAATGCATTAAAAGGAGGGATTTCATCAGAAACACTATAAATACATATTCTACTTGTCTGAAAACGCACAGAACCTTGAAATAGAAGGTTTCTCACCAAAAAACACATTGGTGAAACCCCTATCTTAAGGCTCTGAGTGTTTGCACACATGTACAAACAGGCATGTTTAAACTATAACGTTTTTAGTGAAATCATGTTTTTCTCGAGGAGAAAACGCGTTTAAAGCCATAAAAAGATCTCACTGTGTTTTGGCATTGACCAAGCTACCAACAACCTAAAAAAAATGATCAGAACTGGAGAAATTACATATTGACATTGGGTGAAATCATGTAACTCTTAAGGACGTGTTGCAGACTTGTTGAATAGATTCATTTTTCTTGTTTTGTTTGTTTTTGATGAAATTGCTTTTCTCGTCGACAAAAGGCGTTTAACGCGATAAAAAGGTTTAGTGCGTTATGAATACGGGCTAGCTTACCAACAGTACAAATGTGAACTAAATAAGGCCGGGAGTCGTTTTTATTGCTTAAAACACGATTTCTCGACCAGAATATGCTTTTTCAAAAAAGCCATGTTCCCGTGGCGAGAGACTCGTTTTCTGTGAGAAAATGCATTAAAAGGAGGGATTTCATCAGAAACACTATAAATACATATTGTACTTGTCTGAAAACGCACAGAACCTTGAAATAGAAGGTTTCTCACCAAAAAACTTATTGGTGAAACCCCTATCTTAAGGCTCTGAGTGTTTGCACACATGTACAACAGGCATGTTTAAACTATAACGTTTTTAGTGAAATCATGTTTCTCTCGAGGAGAAAACGCGTTTAAAGCCATAAAAAGATCTCACTGTGTTTTGGCATTGACCAAGCTACCAACAAACCTAAAAAATGATCAGAACTGGAGAAATTACACATTGACATTGGGTGAAATCATGTAACTCTTAAGGACGTGTTGCAGACTTGTTGAATAGATTCATTTTTCTTGTTTTGTTTGTTTTTGATGAAATTGCTTTTCTCGTCGACAAAAGGCGTTTAACGCGATAAAAAGGTTTAGTGCGTTATGAATACGGGCTAGCTTACCAACAGTACAAATGTGAACTAAATAAGGCCGGGAGTCGTTTTTATTGCTTAAAACACGATTTCTCGACCAGAATATGCTTTTTCAAAAAAGCCATGTTCCCATGGCGAGAGACTCGTTTTCTGTGAGAAAATGCATTAAAAGGAGGGATTTCATGAGAAACACTATAAATACATATTGTACTTGTCTGAAAACGCACAGAACCTTGAAATAGAAGGTTTCTCACCAAAAAACACATTGGTGAAACCCCTATCTTAAGGCTCTGAGTGTTTGCACACATGTACAACAGGCATGTTTAAACTATAACGTTTTTAGTGAAATCATGTTTTTCTCGAGGAGAAAACGCGTTTAAAGCCATAAAAAGATCTCACTGTGTTTTGGCATTGACCAAGCTACCAACAACCTAAAAAAAATGATCAGAACTGGAGAAATTACATATTGACATTGGGTGAAATCATGTAACTCTTAAGGACGTGTTGCAGACTTGTTGAATAGATTCATTTTTCTTGTTTTGTTTGTTTTTGATGAAATTGCTTTTCTCGTCGACAAAAGGCGTTTAACGCGATAAAAAGGTTTAGTGCGTTATGAATACGGGCTAGCTTACCAACAGTACAAATGTGAACTAAATAAGGCCGGGAGTCGTTTTTATTGCTTAAAACACGATTTCTCGACCAGAATATGCTTTTTCAAAAAAGCCATGTTCCCGTGGCGAGAGACTCGTTTTCTGTGAGAAAATGCATTAAAAGGAGGGATTTCATCAGAAACACTATAAATACATATTGTACTTGTCTGAAAACGCACAGAACCTTGAAATAGAAGGTTTCTCACCAAAAAACACATTGGTGAAACCCTTATCTTAAGGCTCTGAGTGTTTGCACACATGTACAAACAGGCATGGTTAAACTATAACGTTTTTAGTGAAATCATGTTTCTCTCGAGGAGAAAACGCGTTTAAAGCCATAAAAAGATCTCACTGTGTTTTGGCATTGACCAAGCTACCAACAAACCTAAAAAATGATCAGAACTGGAGAAATTACACATTGACATTGGGTGAAATCATGTAACTCTTAAGGACGTGTTGCAGACTTGTTGAATAGATTCATTTTTCTTGTTTTGTTTGTTTTTGATGAAATTGTGCTTTTCTCGTCGAGAAAAGGCGTTTAACGCGATAAAAAGGTTTAGTGCGTTATGAATACGGGCTAGCTTACCAAAAGTACAAATGTGATCCAAATAAGGCCGGGAGTCGTTTTTATTGCTTAAAACACGATTTCTCGACCAGAATATGCTTTTTCAAAAAAGCCATGTTCCCATGGCGAGAGACTCGTTTTCTGTGAGAAAATGCATTAAAGGGAGGGATTTCATGAGAAACACTATAAATACATATTGTACTTGTCTGAAAACGCACAGAACCTTGAAATAGAGGGTTTCTCACCAAAAAACACATTGGTGAAACCCCTATCTTAAGGCTCTGAGTGTTTGCACACATGTACAAACAGGCATGGTTAAACTATAACGTTTTTAGTGAAATCATGTTTCTCTCGAGGAGAAAACGCGTTTAAAGCCATAAAAAGATCTCACTGTGTTTTGGCATTGACCAAGCTACCAACAACCTAAAAAATGATCAGAACTGGAGAAATTACATATTGACATTGGGTGAAATCATGTAACTCTTAAGGACGTGTTGCAGACTTGTTGAATAGATTCATTTTTCTTGTTTTGTTTGTTTTTGATGAAATTGCTTTTCTCGTCGACAAAAGGCGTTTAACGCGATAAAAAGGTTTAGTGCGTTATGAATACGGGCTAGCTTACCAGAAGTACAAATGTGATCCAAATAAGGCCGGGAGTCGTTTTTATTGCTTAAAACACGATTTCTCGACCAGAATATGCTTTTCAAAAAAGCCATGTTCCCATGGCGAGAGACTCGTTTTCTGTGAGAAAATGCATTAAAAGGAGGGATTTCATCAGAAACACTATAAATACATATTGTACTTGTCTGAAAACGCACAGAACCTTGAAATAGAAGGTTTCTCACCAAAAAACACATTGGTGAAACCCCTATCTTAAGGCTCTGAGTGTTTGCACACATGTACAAACAGGCATGGTTAAACTATAACGTTTTTAGTGAAATCATGTTTCTCTCGAGGAGAAAACGCGTTTAAAGCCATAAAAAGATCTCACTGTGTTTTGGCATTGACCAAGCTACCAACAACCTAAAAAATGATCAGAACTGGAGAAATTACATATTGACATTGGGTGAAATCATGTAACTCTTAAGGACGTGTTGCAGACTTGTTGAATAGATTCATTTTTCTTGTTTTGTTTGTTTTTGATGAAATTGTGCTTTTCTCGTCGAGAAAAGGCGTTTAACGCGATAAAAAGGTTTAGTGCGTTATGAATACGGGCTAGCTTACCAAAAGTACAAATGTGATCCAAATAAGGCCGGGAGTCGTTTTTATTGCTTAAAACACGATTTCTCGACCAGAATATGCTTTTTCAAAAAAGCCATGTTCCCATGGCGAGAGACTCGTTTTCTGTGAGAAAATGCATTAAAAGGAGGGATTTCATGAGAAACACTATAAATACATATTGTACTTGTCTGAAAACGCACAGAACCTTGAAATAGAGGGTTTCTCACCAAAAAACACATTGGTGAAACCCCTATCTTAAGGCTCTGAGTGTTTGCACACATGTACAAACAGGCATGTTTAAACTATAACGTTTTTAGTGAAATCATGTTTCTCTCGAGGAGAAAACGCGTTTAAAGCCATAAAAAGATCTCAGTGTGTTTTGGCATTGACCAAGCTACCAACAACCTAAAAAATGATCAGAACTGGAGAAATTACATATTGACATTGGGTGAAATCATGTAACTCTTAAGGACGTGTTGCAGACTTGTTGAATAGATTCATTTTTCTTGTTTTGTTTGTTTTTGATGAAATTGCTTTTCTCGTCGACAAAAGAAGTTTAACGCGATAAAAAGGTTTAGTGCGTTATGAATACGGGCTAGCTTACCAAAAGTACAAATGTGATCCAAATAAGGCCGGGAGTCGTTTTTATTGCTTAAAACACGATTTCTCGACCAGAATATGCTTTTTCAAAAAAGCCATGTTCCCATGGCGAGAGACTCGTTTTCTGTGAGAAAATGCATTAAAAGGAGGGATTTCATCAGAAACACTATAAATACATATTGTACTTGTCTGAAAACGCACAGAACCTTGAAATAGAAGGTTTCTCACCAAAAAACACATTGGTGAAACCCCTATCTTAAGGCTCTGAGTGTTTGCACACATGTACAAACAGGCATGGTTAAACTATAACGTTTTTAGTGAAATCATGTATCTCTCGAGGAGAAAACGCGTTTAAAGCCATAAAAAGATCTCACTGTGTTTTGGCATTGACCAAGCTACCAACAAACCTAAAAAATGATCAGAACTGGAGAAATTACACATTGACATTGGGTGAAATCATGTAACTCTTAAGGACGTGTTGCAGACTTGTTGAATAGATTCATTTTTCTTGTTTTGTTTGTTTTTGATGAAATTGTGCTTTTCTCGTCGAGAAAAGGCGTTTAACGCGATAAAAAGGTTTAGTGCGTTATGAATACGGGCTAGCTTACCAAAAGTACAAATGTGATCCAAATAAGGCCGGGAGTCGTTTTTATTGCTTAAAACACGATTTCTCGACCAGAATATGCTTTTTCAAAAAAGCCATGTTCCCATGGCGAGAGACTCGTTTTCTGTGAGAAAATGCATTAAAAGGAGGGATTTCATCAGAAACACTATAAATACATATTGTACTTGTCTGAAAACGCACAGAACCTTGAAATAGAAGGTTTCTCACCAAAAAACACATTGGTGAAACCCCTATCTTAAGGCTCTGAGTGTTTGCACAAATGTACAAACAGGCATGGTTAAACTATAACGTTTTTAGTGAAATCATGTTTCTCTCGAGGAGAAAACGCGTTTAAAGCCATAAAAAGATCTCACTGTGTTTTGGCATTGACCAAGCTACCAACAACCTAAAAAATGATCAGAACTGGAGAAATTACATATTGACATTGGGTGAAATCATGTAACTCTTAAGGACGTGTTGCAGACTTGTTGAATAGATTCATTTTTCTTGTTTTGTTTGTTTTTGATGAAATTGCTTTTCTCGTCGACAAAAGGCGTTTAACGCGATAAAAAGGTTTAGTGCGTTATGAATACGGGCTAGCTTACCAAAAGTACAAATGTGATCCAAATAAGGCCGGGAGTCGTTTTTATTGCTTAAAACACGATTTCTCGACCAGAATATGCTTTTTCAAAAAAGCCATGTTCCCATGGCGAGAGACTCGTTTTCTGTGAGAAAATGCATTAAAAGGAGGGATTTCATCAGAAACACTATAAATACATATTCTACTTGTCTGAAAACGCACAGAACCTTGAAATAGAAGGTTTCTCACCAAAAAACACATTGGTGAAACCCCTATCTTAAGGCTCTGAGTGTTTGCACACATGTACAAACAGGCATGTTTAAACTATAACGTTTTTAGTGAAATCATGTTTCTCTCGAGGAGAAAACGCGTTTAAAGCCATAAAAAGATCTCAGTGTGTTTTGGCATTGACCAAGCTACCAACAACCTAAAAAATGATCAGAACTGGAGAAATTACATATTGACATTGGGTGAAATCATGTAACTCTTAAGGACGTGTTGCAGACTTGTTGAATAGATTCATTTTTCTTGTTTTGTTTGTTTTTGATGAAATTGTGCTTTTCTCGTCGACAAAAGGCGTTTAACGCGATAAAAAGGTTTAGTGCGTTATGAATACGGGCTAGCTTACCAAAAGTACAAATGTGATCCAAATAAGGCCGGGAGTCGTTTTTATTGCTTAAAACACGATTTCTCGACCAGAATATGCTTTTTCAAAAAAGCCATGTTCCCATGGCGAGAGACTCGTTTTCTGTGAGAAAATGCATTAAAAGGAGGGATTTCATCAGAAACACTATAAATACATATTGTACTTGTCTGAAAACGCACAGAACCTTGAAATAGAAGGTTTCTCACCAAAAAACACATTGGTGAAACCCCTATCTTGAGGCTCTGAGTGTTTGCACACATGTACAAACAGGCATGGTTAAACTATAACGTTTTTAGTGAAATCATGTTTCTCTCGAGGAGAAAACGCGTTTAAAGCCATAAAAAGATCTCACTGTGTTTTGGCATTGACCAAGCTACCAACAAACCTAAAAAATGATCAGAACTGGAGA